>NC_060280.1:55364775-55558722 GCF_021613505.1 Equus quagga | reverse complement strand
ACGGAATACTGTAGGCTTATAAACAACACAAATTTATTTCTCACAGTTCTAGAGGCTGAAAGTCTTTGATCAGGGAGCCAACATGATCAGGCTAGTAGAAGCCCTCTTCTGGGTTGGAGATTTTTCATGGTATCCTCGCATGGCAGGAGCAGAGAAAGGAAGCAAGGTCTCTCATCACTCTTATAAGGGCATTAACTCCATCGATAAGGACATCACCCTCATGACCTCATCTAATCCTGATCACCTCCCAAATGCCCCATCTCCTAATACCATCATATTGGCGGGAGAGTTTCAACATATGAGTTTGGAGGGGACACAAACATTCAGCCCCTAACAGAGAGCATTTGCCTTGAGTTAAATATTGCTGATAGGTCAAGTAAGATGAAGACTGAGAATGAAGAATGAAGACTAGTACTTCCCAAAAGACTTAGCAATGTGGAAGTCTCTGGTGACCTTGGAAAAAAGAAACTTCAGTGGTAGACTGGAACAAAAGCCTGATGAAAAAGTTTGAGTGGGTTCTAGAGGTAAAGCATGAGAGAACTTAGAGATAATGAATGTATCTCAAATTTTTGCAGAAAAGGGGAACAGAAACATGGGACAGTATCCAAAGGTTAAGGATGAAATCAAGGGAGGATTTTTTTTTTTTTTTAAATGGGAAAAGCAATAACATGCTTTTGTGTTTTGGGGAATGATGTAGTCAAGATGGGGAAATTGACTTGCCAAAGAGGTGAGAACTGCCAAAATAACATCCTAAGTAAGGGAGAAGAAATTGAATCTAATATACAGATGGAGGGGCTGGACTTAGGCAAGAGCACAGACAATTCCTCTCTAATAGCAGGAGGGAAGGGAGAGTGAAGGTGAACAGATGCAATGATGTGGGTGGATGTGATGGAGGGAGTTTGGGGAAGGTCTCCTCTGAGTGATTCTGCTCTTTTAGTAGAATGAGGAACAAGGTAATCAGCTGAGAGTAAGGATCAAGAATGACGTATTAGAGGTTGGAGGAGAGAAGGAAAAGGTATGGAATAGTAAATCCGGGTGAGCGGTCCAGAGAAATGTTGTATGATTGCAGACCAGCACTATAACCCATCTAATATTAGTGGTATGAATTTAAATGAGACCAATCAGCTGGAAAAGGCTGGGACAGAAGAGGCAAGGAGTGGACACTTTGAGGGTTTGGAGAGCTGTGAGGAGTCGGTATAGCTAAAAAGTAGAGTGGCAGAATAAAGTAGAGAAATGAAAATCTGGAGGGGTTTGTAACTGAAGTGTTGTAAGCCATATTAAGGATTTATACTTGAACCTACAAGATAGAAAGAAAAGAATTCTGCTTTTCAAGGTGGGTAATGGTATAATTTAATTTGGTTGGCCAGAGTCAATTCTGTAGGTACGAACATGATGGGCTGAAATTTTATTAGTGAATATAAGGACTTTGTGGTACTTAAAACTCCTTGTTATAACCAGAAAATATAGTGTACTCAATGAAACTGGACTGGTAAATAAAAAATTTCCTAACAGAATGTTTTTGAAAAATCTGAACCCATCATGAGTTCCCATTAAGCTTTTTATCTAAGTAGTCTTCTTAATTTTCCTAGGCACCTCATAAATATGGACCATGTGTTCTGAGACAAATCTGCTCTTGCCCTGCCTCGAGGTTAGCAAAAAGAAAATATTCTCTGGTGACTTGGCTTGTTAAAAAGAAAAGGAAAGAGGAAAGAAAATCCATTTGAAATAAATCAACTATTTCTTTGACGGAAGATCTACATGATTACTTTGGACATAATGTACTGCATTTGTTTCTGGCAGACTCTTTCTAAATTAGTTAAGCTTTTAAATGATCATATATTGCACATTTTCACACATACAAACACTAAAAAGAGTATGAAACACAAATAACTGGGATATAACATAAATGAATTAAGGACGTAAAATGCTCATTTTCCTGTAAAATGTGAAATAACTGCTTTATGAACACTTTTCTATTTGATAACTTCACAAGCAAATTTATCTTGACTTATAATTTATCAACTGTTTTGAGAAATACTACTTTTAATGATAATTCTAAATATAAATGTGATTAAGATCCAGAGAGAGGTAAACATTTTTTCTCCTTAGTAAATGAATCATGCCAGTAAATGAAAGGATGCCAGTTTTACAAAAGGCAATTTTAGCAGACACCGCATTTGATATTTGAACCATGATTTCTGTGAAAGCAGATGCAATAAGGCTATACTCTTAACCCAAAATCACGTGCCATGTTTTTTGGAACCCTGGAAACCCTCTTCCACATGGTGATTGTCATCCAAGAATTTTAATTCTTTTTTATTGATGAAAAAGAATGTTCAAACTACCTTTATCAAGACTCTAGGATCTGGCTTTTCTAGTCTAGTTCAGTTCTAAATGATTTTAATTCATTTGCTTCAAGATTAGTTTAATCCTGAAAATGCAAACAAAAGAGATAGACCTGAAATTAATTCTTTGATCATTAAATAAAATATGTCTTCAACAATGATACAAACCAAATTTTACTAGACGATACGCTTATCTCTTCCAAGTCACTAAACATGAACGCTTTCATTCAACTTGGTCAACTGTACTTATTTATACATGAGAGGTTCCTAGGGAAAAAATAGGAATTTACGCCTGAAGAGTCAGGCTGTTTCTTTGTTTTAATTGCCATTCATTTCAAGTATTTCATTGTCTACAGGTCTTTTCTGGGCCTATATTGAGTCTCTCAATTAATACCAGATTTATTATTATCCAAGTCTTTATCTCATTCAGTCTCTCAATTAATATCAGATTTATTATTATCCAAGTCTTTATCTCATTCACAATGTACATTTGCTTTGAATAAAGTTAAATTTATTCAGATAGTATGATCTAGTCCTTTATTTTTAGGACCCATATGTACACAAAAATAGAAAATCAATAAACAGTTTCCTCATACACAGTTTAAGAGCCATCTTTGCATCCCTGATGCCAATTTAAAAATGACCACTAAATTGCCACTTGATCAACATCAATAAACTCAGAGCAGTGGTTTGGAAATGCCAGATGGAAACCAGAGTTCAGTAGTTACAAGTAGTCATACTGAGACCTATAGTATTTCTATCTACATATCTAAATGAAAAGTATTGAGACCTACTTTCCTGTCAATTTAATGACTGCATAACATGTATCTAGTGGAATTAAATTTTTCAATGCAAACATGAAAAACATTTTAAAGCAAAGAACATTCTAGAATATAAAATCTATGGATAAAAATTTTAATTTCTATTTTAAACAATCAGCTACACCCAAAAAGAGAAGGAGAGTCTCCTAACTATAAATAGCTGGCTTTCAAAGACTACTATGGGTTTTCACCAATAGAGCACTAGAGAGGCATCAAGAACATATGTTAAACTCTTATAACAAAAGCAATGGCCTTTTCCTCTGATTTCAGAATAAAATAATAGCCATTGCTCTGACATTATGAATTCACTATATTATTCTGACTTTTTAATAAGGAAACAAACTTTCTTAATATTCTTAATTGCTAAATTTTACAAAGAGAAGAATAAATGTACACGATCATCAACGACAACAGAAATTGCAAAGGTGAAAAACATACAGATAGGAGATTCAAATTAGACCTGTGGGGATAATTATTCAGATTCTCAACTTAATCCCATCTCTTGAAATGTGAGATCCACTTCAAAGGCAGCCTCACTTACAATATATAAAGCAGAAGAGTGGTTTTTTACCATTCATCTTGATGACAGTGTGGTAGAAGAAAGAAAATGGGCTTTTGAGTCCATCAGAACTAAATTAGAGTTAGAATGACACTATTTACTGGTACTGTAACCTCAGAAAAATTACCTAGTCTCTTTTGAGCCTCAGATTGTATATTCTTGAAATGAGAGTAATAACACCTCGTAGGGAAGTTATCATGTTCACATTAAGAATGTAATTCACGCAACACAATGTCATGAACTTAGAGTCTAGAGGTAGAAGGAAGAGACAGACATGATGTAAGTAAATATGTAGACATATTATTACAAATTGAGATAAGGGGCCAAAGAAGAAAAGATACTAGCACTATGTAAGCAAATAATGGGGGGAAGAGGGGATAGAAATAACCCATGTAAGGAAGTGATTAAATAGGTAATATAGATAGAAAACTGTTATGGAATGAATTGGGCCCTCCAAAATTCATTTGTTGACGTTCTGCCTCCCCATATGATTGTATTTGGATACTGGGTCTTTAAAGATGCAATTAAGGTTAAATGAGGTCATTAGGGTGGGTCTTAATCCAATAAAATTGTGTCCTTATAAGCAGAGACTAGGATACCAACACACACAGAGGGAAGACCATGTGAAGACTCAAGAGAAGGGGGCCATCTATAGGCCAAGGAGAAAGGTCCCAGAAGAAATCAACCCCTCTAATGCCTTGATCTCAGACCTCAGCCTCCAGAATGGTGAGAAAATAAATTTCTGTTCTTTAAGCCACCCAGCCTGTGGAACTTTCTTACAACAGCCCTGGCAAATTAATACAAAATCTCAACATTCACGCATTCAACAAATAGTTTTCGAGGCCTTATATGAGTTAGGCATTGTTCTGAGACCCTGAGGAAACAGCAGTAAACTAGTTTAAGTCCTTGTCCCCACAGAGCTTACAGTCTGGCAGGGCCTGGAACAGGGGAGAGACAATAATCAAGAAAGGAAAATAGATGCTGGCAAGCGCCAGGAAGAAAAATAAAGTAGGGAAGGAAGATCAGAAGTGTTGGGGGTGAGAGAAGAGGCAGTTTTTAATTTTAGATAGAGTAATCAGGACAGGCCCCACTGAGGACGTGACATCAGAGTAAAGATCTGATGGAAATGAGGGAGTCAGTCAGGTGGCTCTGCGGCAGAAGAGCATTCCGGACAGAGGCAAAGCAAGTTCAGAGACCTGAAACTGGAGTGTGCCTGACATAGTCAAGATGTGGACTGTTCTACAGTTTAGGAAGATGAGGAGCAACCAACACAGCTGCTGGGAAGCAGTGGGCAGAGGGGTGGGAGGAGAAAACAAGTAACCTATGATGCCCTTGAAGGCAGGTGAGAAGAAAAGTATTTAAAGAAAGAGAGAGTATTGTGTCTGTAAAATGGTGCCCATTAGTTAATAAATTGCGATTGAGACTTGACTATTAGCTTTAATAATGTGAATGTCATTCATAAATGAGATAAGAACCATTTCTGTGGACAAATGGGAGTGAAAACCTACTCAGAATTCGATTTAAGAGAGAAGGAGAGGAAGGAGTTTGTGGTCACCGAGTGCATACAATGCCATAAGGTCAAAAGAGAAACAGGGTGGTAGAAGATGGGATTATTTTATCATTTACTTTAAGAGGGGAGAAACAACTGCAAGCTGGTGCAGTAGTCCCCCTGTATCTGCGGGGAATATGTTCCAAGATTCCCAGTGGATGCCTGAAAACGCCAGTAGTATGGAACCCTCCATATACTGTTTTTTCCTATTCATACATACCTATGATAAAGTTTACTTTATAAGTTAGGCACAGTCAGATATTAATAACAATTAATAATAAAATAGAAAAATTATAACAATATACTGTAATAAAAGTTATCATAGATCATAGCAACTTCAGCATACAATCTTTTTTTTCTTTCCTTATTAGGTCTAGAGCTTTCACCTTTTCCCTTAAAGGAAGCTCTCTTTATGGCTTCTCTCTGGCATATCTGAATTGCCAGCATCATTACTCTTGTGCTCTGGGACCATTAAGTAAAATAAGGGTTAATTGAACATGAGCACTATGATACCATGATGGTTGATCCGATAAATGAGAGGGCTACTACATTCAGCAGAGGATGTGAGTCAGAAAGATAGGAAATGGTGGTTGGAAAGCAGAATGTCTGCAAGTGGGATTGTAGCGAAGTTACAGGTATTACTGATAACAAAGTCCAAGGATTGCTCATGGAATAGAGTAGCTGATGTAAGATGAAGAGTAACATTATTGGAGGAGAGTATGTCCAGGACCTGACAGGCTAGCATATTGGACTGATCATCTACACGTTCATTAGACTCACCAAGAATTTAATGTGATACAGAGATATTGAGCCAAGGAATAGGGGCAGTGCCTCCATGTCCATAGGTGACTGTAATAAGAAGAGATGTTGGGTGCTACAGACTGATGACATGAGGAACAGGAGAAAGGAGGGGAATAGTCTGAAGGTGTCATTAAGGAACAAGCAGATCACCTATGCCACATCCAGGCTCAGAGGTACTGGGAAGTGGGGGAGTAAAAACAGCCATGTTTGAGAGGACTGGAGGGGAAGGTGCCTTCAGAGGAGAACCAGGTTTCAATTAGAGCAGGTAGCTCTGTAGGGAGTGTCAGAGGAAAGGTTGAGGATAAAGAGGATTTAGCTGATGATTGACCTTGGGTTCTTGAGGGCATTATAAAAGGGTTTCACTAGATGGTGAGTGTGGGAGATGGAAACACATATGAGGATAGCCGCTAGAAAGCCAGGGACCTGAGGGTCATGGGCTTGTGATGGCTGACATGGGCAAATAGTGGGGAAATTATTAATTTGGTGGAATAGGAGAGGGAGTTCTATCAGTTTGGATTCAGTCAGGAAAACAGAAGCCACTCTTGTTATTTCAAGAAGAGGAATTTTCTAATTAAGCTTTTTATTTTGAGATAGTTGTAGATTCACATAAAGATATACAATACCACAGAGAGCTCCTGTGTACTCTTTCGCCAGTTTTTCCCAGTGGTAACATCTTGCAAAACTATAGAACATCACAATCAGGATTTTGATATTGATTACAATCAAGGTACATAACATCAACCTCTCCACAAGGATCTCTCATGTCCTCCTATGGCCACACCCACCTCCCTCCTGCACCCAAAGCCTCCTTAACCCCTGGCAATCAGTAATCTTCTCTCCATTTCTATAATTTTGTCAATTAAAAAGTGTTAGATGAAGGGGCTGGCCCGGTGGCCGAGCGGTTAAGTTCGCGCGCTCCGCTGCAGGCAGCCCAGTGTTTCGTTGGTTCGAATCCTGGGCGCGGACATGACACTGCTCGTCGAACCACGCTGAGGCAGCGTCCCACATGCCACAACTAGAAGAACCCACAACAAAGAATATACAACTATGTACCGGGGGGCTTTGGGGAGAAAAAGGAAAAAATAAAATCTTTAAAAAAAAAAAAAGGGTTAGATGAATAGAATCATACAGTCTAAAACCTTTGGAATTGGCTTTTTTTCACTTAGCATAATTCTCTAGGGATTCATCCATGTTGAAATGTGCATCCATGC
Organism: Equus quagga; assembly: GCF_021613505.1. Taxonomy (NCBI): domain Eukaryota; kingdom Metazoa; phylum Chordata; class Mammalia; order Perissodactyla; family Equidae; genus Equus; species Equus quagga. The sequence continues at coordinate 55,551,436 of NC_060280.1, read as the reverse complement.
TTCATCTCTCTCTCTTTTTTTTTAGATTGGTACCTGAGCTAACATCTGTTGCCAATCTTCTTTTTTTTCTTCCTCTTCTTCCTAAAGCCCCCAGTACATAGTTGTATATTCTAGTTGTAGGTCCTTCTGGTTGTGCTATGTGGGATGCCACGTCAGCAAGGCTTGATGAGCAGTGCCACATCTGCGCCCAGGATCCAAACCGCAAACCTCAGGCCACTGAAGCGGAGCGCGCGAACTTAACCACTGGGCCATGGGGGTGGCCTCCTTTTTATTCCTGAGTTATTTATGGTATCAATGAACCATAGTTTGTTTAATCGTTTACCTACTGAAGGACATACTGTAGTAAGCTGAATGAGGGCCCCCAAAGATATCAAGTCCTAAACCCTGGAACCTGTGAATCATAGCTCCTATGACAAAAGAAACCACAATTGTGATTTAGTTAAGAATATTCAATCCTGGATTATCTCAGTTCACCCTAAATGCAATCACAAGTATCTTTATAAGAGAGAGACAGAGGCAGATTTGACACGTACAAAAGAGGAGGCAATGCTTCCATGGAGGCAAAGGTTGGAGTGATATGGACACAAGCCAAGAGATGTCAGCAGCCACCAGAAGTTAGAAGAGGCAAGGAACAGATTTCCCCCTAGAGCCCTGGGCCCTCCAGAGGGAGGACAACCCTGCTGACACCTTGACCTCAGCCCAGTGAAACTGATTTCTGGTTCCTGACCTCCAGAACTATGAAGGGATACAATTCTGTTCTTGTAAGCCACCAAGTTTGGTAATTTGTTCTATCAGCCACAGGAAACTAATACAAATGTCCAGGAGTTTTAGTTCAACTTAGCAGGAAGAATAGGGAAAAGCAGGTCTACTCCATCTTCCCAGTAGTGGAAACTTCCAGAAAGGTTATTAATACAGGTAATTAGGTGTAAATCAAACCACAGCCAAGGACTGGAGAGTTGAAGTGAGGTTGGACTACCACTAGCTTTCAGCAAATTAGAAAGTCGCTCCTCTCACATTCACTCTGTCCCCCATACTAAACTCTTTATTCTGGTCACACTTGTAGTGGCTCCGTTTACCTGACTGAACTAAGATATGAGGCTCCCCTCCAAACTGACTTAGCCTTGGGAGCTACCTGGTAAACGGATCAGAGTAACACATCAAACATGGATATTTTGCCTCCAAAAATTCAGAGGCTCACCAAGCATTGTGCTGCTCTGTTAATGGCATTTGGTGCAAGATGATGCAACTTGTCTCTCACTTTAGAGGGACTACTCCTTTATTCCCAAGCCACTGGACCCCTAGAAACTTCACCAACATGGCAAGCCTCTGAACTTTTACAGGGTTTATCTTCTATCCTCTGGCATGCATGTATCTTACCAGCAAGGTCACCAGAAAACATAATGCCATCAGCGTAACAGATCAAGGCCCCCACTTGATCATATTTTGACCGAGCAGGAGAGCTGTAAGACAAGCAAAGGTGTACTGCTCTCTTTGCCACATGATGATGTACTGCTTCTGATTTTCTTTACTGATAGCAAAAGAAAGCATTTGATAGTTGAACAGTTTGATTTAAGGTGCCACAGATTGTGCTGACTTGCTTCAGTAACAACGCTCCAAATTGGGATCATCATCTCATTAAAGTGCAATAATCTACAGTCATTTTTCAAGATTAATTTTTTCCTTAGCAAACAGACAAGTTTGATGGAGATGTGGCGGAAATCACTGTCTCTGCATCTTTCAAGTCTCTGAACATGGCACTGATCTCTGCAATCTCTTTGAGTTTACCACCTTAGCTAGAGGCAGGGTAAGCGGTTCCAGGGGGCTGCACTTGGTCCTTAGAACCATAATAACTCTATCTCACGGGGCAAGGAATCAATGTGGGGCATCTGAAGGTTAGTAAGCATATTTATTCCACTGTACATTTTGAAACTGGGGAAATAACCACATTATGAGACAGACTCTGGCCAAGACTTCATCCACCTCTGACCTCCATAGCTTCCACTGTGGCAAGGGAACACAATGGCCGTTTGGTCTCCAGATTTTAGCTTCAGTTCAGAATCAGTATCAGTAGGCCCCATAAGTTCTCAGTATTTCTCTTTCCCTAGTGAACGATCACCATGGTAAATGGACACGGGTGCCCCTGGGAAATTTGGGGGAATGATTTCTCTTGTATACTTGTGGTCACAATGCAGGAGTCTTTCTCAAAGCTACTCAGCTACCCCCTCAATTAGGCATCCTAAGTCTATGAGATGGCTTAGATCTGAAAAAAAGCAGTGAATCATGACTCCAGTGATTTCAGTCAGGTATCTACCCATCAAACGTAGAACTTTTCTAATGTGTCAAACAGATCTTAGCAGGCTGCTCGTCTATTGCACTCCTAGGGATCCTGTGATCAATTAACCATCACCAGAAATCCCTGTGGCACAAAACCCTCTGATTACTTCTCTGTAAGTACCACCTCATGGTCTCAATCATTCTGGGTTTGTATTATTCCCACTGAAAATAAGGAACTCAAGTCCACTGCAGCATCTCCCAGTCATTTCTGGCCTAAAGAGATGACACTTTAGGCTTTTCAAGGATGTTGGTACTCCCTCACTAACGAATTTTTAAAGATTTTTTACTTTTCCTTTTTCTCCCCAAAGCTCCCTGGTACACAGTTGTATATTTTAGTTGTGGGTCCTTCTAGTTGTAGCATGTGGGATGCACAGTGCCATGTCGGAGCCCAAGATACGAACCGGCGAAACCCCAGGCTGCCAAAGTGGAGTGCGCGAACTTAACCACTTGGCCACAGGGCTGGCCCCCTCACTAACAGATTTTTAAAAAATACCTTGGGGAAGTGACTATCCTAAACTCATACCTCAGAGGGTGAATGAGCAGATTTGCACAGAACAGATTCACATTCCCATCTCCCTAGGATTTTGGACTCTGCCCTTTATAACATGCCAGGAAAGTTCTGACATTTCAACCTAGTTGACTGCAGATCGCCATGCCATTGAATCACTGTTGTCAGCACTCCCAGGTTTTCAAGCCAACACACTAAATCAGTTCCTGTGTGAGTACACTCGTTTCAACATGTCTGGCCTATTTTATGTCATCCTTTTTGGTCTAATACCCTTAGAAGCCACTCCCAAACTTGGTCCCTAGACTCCTACCAATGCAAAATGATGATATTCTACAACTCTTCTGCCTAACCACCTTCTCCTGGACCTGATCTTGTACTTCTGTTTGGAGTATGCTAACACCTAATTTATTATTTTCCAGGAAGTAAAGATGGATGGTAGATGTGGATCCTGAGGATAACTGATACCCTCTTCTGAGAATTATCTTAGGTGAAGTCATTGAAATGTTTTTTCTTGGAAGTGTGGGGGTGGCGTAAGATGATTTCCCTCAGACACGAAGGGTTCCTTCTGCCAGCTACAAAGGACAAAATATTCCACTAACGCTGTCCTAAGTTTTCTTCTGTTTCACCCTTGCTTCCAATTCATCCATTTTCCTTGTGTATACCCTGGGCATCCAAAACTAGCCCTCACAACAATCTCTGAAATCCTCACCATGGCCACAGCAACGAAGTGCCACAGCCACTTGATCCTCCAACTCACTGTCCTCCAACACCCCACACCACCACTAGTGATAATTTGAGTAAACGTGAAATCACCACTTGCCACCAATTACAAGTATCCATTTGCCCCAACAAGAGTTACTTTTGTATCAATCAACCACGTAAGCAACCCAATCCCAGAATCCCACTTTCAGGCTGTTTCCTGGGGGTACTCCTGGTACAAATTACTAATTATTCAGGATTGCAGCAGGAGACGGATGGCATGCCCAAGAAGAGAGTGAAGTGTGTAGGCAAGGATAAAAAAAACCTACAAGAGATGGTGAAGCAGCCTGGGCTAAGCAAGAGCAAATACTTCCGCTCCTAAGAAAAGGCAAAGAAAAGTGGTTCCAGAACCTGAGAAGAGGGCTATGTCAGGAGCTGTGATGCAGAGGAACACAGCTATTCCCAAACCACTGCAGGGTAGGGAGAAAGGCAAGAGAACAAACACCTCGACCTCTTTCCCTTCCCATCCAGCCTTCTCCTGACAGCCTTTCCCATTTGTAAAACCCAACCAAGAAACAGGGATTCTGGTTAACAGACTGCACAGAAGTCAGCTTCCTGGGATATTACTGAGCAGGGTGAAGGGTGGAATGGATTTAAAGGGGAAAGCAAAGCCAGTTTAACAGGCTTTCACTCATGAAATATTGGAAACATCATAGAAAATGCTTTAAAGGGTGCTAAGTATCAACAGGAAAAAGACAGTACTGTCGGGACCACCAAAGTTCTGGGCTTCCACTTGCCTACTGCTGAAGGTCTAGCCCAGGAGAAGAGTGGCCTTACACCTAGCACAAGGGCACTCTCTTGAAGGTGACCTGCAAAGGGGTGCACTATGTCAAGCAGTAGGAACTCTCTACCTCTACTTAAGTACTCAATGTTGCATTTCTTCCTTCTAATGTTGGTTCCTTTGCAATTTTTCACCTGAAAAATGACCCTAAGAGAATAATGACTGTATACTTCTCCCAAGAAAATTCCTCTGAAGCTCCTCTCTCTTGTCTTAAACTGTGGGCAAATGTGCATTCTACTTACTGTATCTGTTTTGCTTTTATTATAAAAAGATTCTTTCCAAAAATTCAGATAAAATGAATGTCTCTAGGCGTTCAATTGTTATCTTGTGTTGACTAACTCCTAACACACCACTTGCCTACCCCTAAGGGTATGTATACTCTCCTTGGAGAAGCTTGAGCTTAAGCGACCTCGTTATCTTGACACTGTTACCATTTTTAAAGTACCACCCAAAGAGATCCCATCCTGATGTTTCAATCCTAATAGGAAAATAAAGGATTTAAGTACCTAACAGCATGCATCAATTATGGATGCATACCCAAGTAGTTAAGTGCATAAAACGACTAATACCAGAGATGATCCCTGGAGAGGGGAGGAGGGAGTGGTGACTGAGGGTGGGAGGTCTTTAGCTGCACCTGCTATTCCTGAAATAAGTGGGGTGGAGATCTGAAGCAAATACGGCAAAAATGCAGTATGTGGTAAACCTAGGTGTTGGTTACAAGTGGCCTCTCATGAAATCAGCAAAAGCTACACAAATAAAGGCTCCCAGACCCCATCATCCCTGCCCCAGAACTGCTTGTTGTTAAAACATTTACCAGCATATCACCAAGTTTAGTACAGTGGAGTTCAGGCTCTGAATCTAGGCTAAGTTCAAATACTGAGCTCCACTCTTCACTGGACGTGTATCTTTAGCAAGTTGCTCAACATCTCAGTGCCTCTTTTCCCCATCAGTAAACTGAGGATGATAACAGAATCTACTCTATAAGGATATGCTAAGGAATGAATAGCTTGATACATGTGAAGCACTTAAAAAGGAAGACTGCTGTTCTAATACAAAATGTAAATTCCCTAAAACAGACAAAGCAGTCACCTGATATCAACTGGACATATGTTCAAAGACCTTTGCAGGTCCCAAATTCACAAAAACTATGATGGCATATTTATTTCCCCCATAAAATAAAATCAATCAATTAGCTCTCTTCACACTCCCTTTAGTTTAAGAGTACTAGTAGATGAAATTATTTGTAGGCATATCTTTGATTAAAGATACATGCATATATGTGGATATATAAATCTATTTAGTTCTCAAGTTCAGATGGCAATAGTTCAGCTAGTGAGGGGCTACTGAGTTACTCAAATCTAACTGGTTTCTGAGTTTCAGATACTGACTTAAAAATTCAACTGAAAATTTACCCAAGTGTAATGGATTCCTGAGTTTGCATAGCAAAGGCACATGCACACACACACACACACAAATCCGTATTTTAAATCAATCCATGAGAGTTCCTATGCAGGAAACTATTAATAGAAACCAATAATGCTATACGTTAGGAAGTATGGTACAATGCAAAGAATGGTTTTGGATTCAGCAGAACATGGATATGAAGCAGTACTGTGTTCACCCAGCACAGGACTCAACAACTGGCAGCATCACATACTGGGCTTTGACGGTGAAGAGGAATGGAGTAATCTGTTTAAGAACCAGCTAGATCTTTCTTATACTACTCTGCATTAGGGGATTGCCCCTTTCTCATACAAAGTCTCAAAAATTATCTCCCATATGTCCTTTATTCTTGGGATATGATCCACACAAATGGAGTAAATGTAAGACATGAGATATAGGAAATGAGAAATCATGGAATCCAACATAGGGGAGAGGCAGCGACCCCCAGGATGACGGCAAAAGGAGAATCCAGGATAACAGCTGTGCACCAGCCACAGAAGGCACAGCTACTGCTGGACAAAACAGGTCGCTCCAGGAGCTTTCTTCAAGAAGATGGATGAAACTAATAGAACAACAGGTATGTCTGAACATATGGAGAAGATTCATACCTCTGGTAGTTTTGGGCTGAACTAGCATAGAAACCTATGCAAACAAAGTCAATTATTAACTCAAGGTCATAAAAATGTAATACAGGAAGCAGCAGAGTGAAGCTTTATATTAGGAATTAAAGAAAGGTTAAAACTGAAAAATCAAGTAAAAGCAATCTCAGTGTTATTTGACTATATGGTAATTAAAAAATCAGCTGAAAGAGTTGAAAGTGTTTGCTCTGGAGACAGGAAATGGGAGGAGGTCACGGTAGTGGTATTTTTCATTTGGAAAAACAAAAATTTGTAGATCTATTTGACTCTTTAAACTATGTGTAACTTTGATTAAAAAAAAAGGAGAAACACAAAATCTAGCAGCATGCCTGGCTCACAGAAATTCCATAATGTTAATCGTTTTATTATTATAATGACAAGACAGATGACAGTTTTTCAAATCACCATTACATTCATGCTAGGGATAACAATGCTTCCTCTATTACAAATACTACTTGATCTTTTTAAAACACATTATTTACTATGCTTAGAATACTTGGGCATGCTTAATAAAATTAAAAAGATTACAAAACATTCCAAATTTTTTTTTACTAAGCAAAGTATCTAATTTTATACAATTTACACACAACTTTTAATTTTAGTAATAGAAACAATGAAATTATTTCACTTCTTGATACTCAACAAGACTTTAACTCCCAAGACATGCACTACAACCATGTAACAGATTCTGTCATCAATATGATGGTCGTGGCATTTTATATATTATGTTCCCACTTTAAATTAATTCCTATTTACTAAAATCAAAACAGGCAATGAACAGGTGGTTCGTAAAAAAAAGGAATAGTCAATAACAACACTGACACGTTGACCTCACTTGTAATGAAAGAAATACAAATTTAAAAAATAAGGTACCACTCTTCACTTATGTTGGAAAAGATTAAATTAAAAAAATAATCAACAATTAACCAGGGAGTATGTAGGGGGGTGAGGGGTAGTCAGACACATAACACTAACTGGAAGAATAAACTGTACACCCTTTTTGGAGAGTAATTTGGCAATACTTACCAAAGCTCTAAAAAAATGTTTAATCCCTTTGAAACAATCATTCCACTTGTAGAAACTTTCTGAAGGACATAGTTAAACACGTACCTCAAAATGTGGTTACAAGGATATGCGTTGCACCACTGCTTATAGTAAAAACTGCAGACAAAATGTCTAACAGAGGAAAGAGAGTAAATCGTGGCACACCCGCCTCACAGCAGGCAGTGGGTTCCCCTCAATGCCGTTCCCCCAACCCTGCCTTAGCTTTTTCCTTACCAAGAGTCTACTTTCTAGAGGCTAATAATGTCAGATATTGGCTTTCTCAGTGACCTGATCTGAGTCAATGAAAACTGAAGGAAAATCTTCTGGGGGCTCTTGGGAAAAAGTTTTCTTCAAGGATAAAACTGAGATGTGAGAGGAGAAAATGGCCTTTCTTGAATTTTAGATGCAATTTTTTGAGGATGTGAAACTGGAAGTTACAGCAGCAGCTCTTATGCCCACCAGGGAGGCAAACCTAAAGCAAAATCAATAAAATCAGACCGAGGCAAAAAGAAAAAAAGTGTCCTTAATGACACTTCTGAAATGTGTGTTACGTGAGATAATAAATGCCCTTGGTTACTTCAGCCGATTATATTTGGACACTGTTACTTCTGGTCAAAAGCATCCTAACTGATATTAGCCATACAACAGAAAACTTTAGTGCCACTAAAAGTTATGCCACAGAAGTATATTTATGAACAGATGTGCAGTTAAGAGAAAAAATTACAAAACAGTATGTTCCCATTTTTCAAAAAACACCCAAGCATATTAACATGGATTCATCTGCCAAGAAAAACATCTGAAAAGAAAATCTAGGTTTTAGGATCAGTATCTCTGAAAGATAGGAATTTAAATGTTTCCTTTTCATATATCTGCACTTTCCACTTTTTTCTACAATGAATATGTATCACTTTAACATTCTGCCAACTTTTTCTATTCCTTCTGTCAATCCAATGCAATTTGGGGGAAGAAGAAGAGGTAACCATGTAATCTACTGAGCTACTTGAACTGGGAGTCAGCTTTTTTAATAGAAAAAGTTGTTTTTTTAAAACTGTTTTGTGAAATAAAATTTGATGCTATCAGGCATTTATTTTTTAGTGGATAAAGACTACAGTTTTCACTTCCCTTTGTTACTTAGGGAATCGCATCATGACTTTGTACCATTTCGTATTGGAATTTCTTCTGTGAAGCAAAAACAGTCCCAAAACGAAGGATCTTCAGGGGTCATAGGAACAGCAGATGATATTAAATCACTAAAGGTGAGAATAGTAAACTGCCTCTGGGTTGGTTTAGAATCATCTTGGGATGGAACCTAAAAGGGAAAAAAAATAGATTACCTCATTGTTACACAGCGTGTTAATCTTACAGTCAATTTTCTAACTAGGAAAATAAGACCAAATTACATTTCAGTAATATTAAATCACAACATGGCAGGATTTCTAGATAACTGTTTTTACTCCTTATGTTAATGTTACTGACATAACAAATTAAGGAAAATATGAAATAACCCGATTCTCAAAACTTTCTGACATAACAATAACCTGTGGTATTTGTTTAAAATGTGGCTTTACTGAGCCACACATTCAAAAACTCTGATTCAGCAAACGAATTAAAAAGAATCCCAAGATATGTAACTTTTAACAGGCAGGTGGGTTATTCTGATAGTGGGGGGCTACAATGTCACCTTCTGAGAAATACTCTAGAGGATGGATCTAACAAAATTCCCATAGCCAAACAAAGATGCAACACTGTCTTACACTCTAAGATAGAGCCCTTGTTCACAACTCAACCCAGTGTAGACTTTCTGTAATATCCCATGCATTCCAGTAAAGATAGTACTTGGGTTGTACACAGGGCTTTAACAAGGTCCAGTGCCTATTTTATGTGATCTATGTTTCACCACTATGCTGATATGGTTGTTATCTCAATTTTGTAGATGGTGAAATTGAGGCTCAGGAAGATCAACCAATTTGCTCAAGCTCACAGCAGGTTAAATGGTGGACCTGGGCCTAGAACCCAGGTCTTCGGAATAGTACTCTCGTCCAACTATGTACTCTTTTCCAACTATGTCAACGCTGTCCGAATAGGTTTCTCCAGTGAAAGAGAAAGGAAGTATTGCATGTGCAAATATTATAAAGAATTATCAAAGCTCTGTTTCCATAGGCTATCTGCAGAGTGTCAAGCTAAGACTTGAGCACACCAGGACAGGTAACTTGGGTCAGAACATGTTCAGATAAGAGGATTCAATTTTAACACGCCATCTCTTTGCAAAGAAGATAATCTAGAAAGAATTTTAATCCTTAGTTAGTCTACTAAAGGCATGGTCTGTACACTGAGCTATTTTTCCAGAGGTAATGATATACATATATTGATCATGCCACAGTCTCCCACACGGATTCCCTAAAAATAATGATATGCATATAGTTTCAATTATTATAACATTATCAGTTATATTATTAAAATTAAAGATATTAAAATAGTATAATATATAAATTATAATTAAATATTAAAATTAAAAATTAAATAAATATTTCTGCAGAATCAGAACTATACGTAGGCTGAGGGTCCTGAGGCTAAGGTTTTTTTTCCTTCACTTACCAATTAATAGCTGAAGAAAGTAAAAACAAATTGTGATTTGAAGAATTGAGACAGATTTTATGCCACAATATGACATGAGTTGTCTCATGTATGACAGTGTAATTTTGGGAATACTACAGGAGATTACTATAAAAGCGGGAGGGGGTTCAACTTGCCAGATAATTTCATTACTCAATACCCTTCTACTTGCTCCCCTTATATTCAACACAGCCCCAACTCACTGGGAAATAAACCACTGTTAAGATGACTGAGATAGTGATTATCTGGAATTTCTACTGAAAATATACATACTAGGACAGTAGTATCAAAATTTTTTCTTTGCAATATTTAAGTGTATTTGAATGTGAAGAAGATAACATGCTTTTCAAAAATCTCTGTGAAATTGCAGATGATCTTAAGGATCTGATAATAAAAAACACTTCTAAATCTATAATCTTTAAAACAAACCTCTAACCTAATATAAACTACATTACTGTTTCCATCGACAAAGAAAAAACTCAACATTGACTCATGCTTTTCAGAAAACAGTCAGAGAAATCTTAAAATCTTACAACCTTATCTTTAGATCCATCGGGTTTCCTAAGAGCTACTGCAACAAAATGGTGCTCATCTATTTTGCTTTCCTGAAAAATAAAACGTAAGTAAACACAGATTATGAAATATGTAAATTTAGATATACTTTTGTTTACATTTTTAAAATCTCAATCTCTCTCTACATATATAAACACACACACACACACACACACACACACACACACACACCCCCCCCCCCCCCCCCCCCACATCCCTGAACCATTTAAGGAGAAGTCACATACATTTTGGCCCTTTACTCTTAAATGTTTCAGTATTTATTTCCTAATAGGGATATTCTCTTATATAACCACAGTAGTTAATAACATCAGTAAATTTAACATTGAAATAATTCTTAAATTGACTATCTGTATTCTAAATTCTATGTACTCAGTTCTCATGTCTTGCTAGTGTTTCTTTTGTCTATTTTAAAACAGAAAACCCACTCTCCTCCTCTTATTAACAGAATATTGCTCATTTTCAGTTTGTCTGATGTTTCTTAATAATTACATTTAGACTATACTTTTCCAACCAGAATACTATATGATGAAGTGTCCTATCTAGAGGTGCATCTAGACAGCCACCTGCTCTTGCTGGTGATGTGAACTTTGTATATGCTTGAAGTGTAGGTTTCAAAAAAATCAGACTGTCACTGGTTTATAGCATTCAGTTAACTAAATAGTATAGCCTATGGGAAATCACAGAGGAAATGTATACGTAAGACTTAAAGGATACACAGCTTTCTGTTTTCCCTTATGTATGAAACAAAGGGGGAGGGAGCTTTAAAATATAATAGAGATTGAAGCAGTCACCTCAATTATGAACTATTAAAAACTATTAAAAATTTCACTGAAAAGCCACTTTACCAAGGCATTCCTCCAAAAACCATCAGTTGAATAGGAGACTACAATCAGAAACTCAAGCCCATTTTTCATACCCTCACTGTAAGATATCCAAATTAGCAAAAAATAAAATTCAGTAAAGATAACTTTAAGAACATTATGTTTAAAAAAAAAATACATAACTAAGTATCATAAGATTTAATAGGTCACAGTTATTTTCCCTTTAAAAACAAGCTCACTATAATTATTATAAACAAAATTACTCCTTTTGATACACGGTCTTCCATTCTTTACACTAAATATATTAATAATATGAATACTATAACATACAGAGATGTTTTGGTTATAATTACTTTTGGAAAATCACAGCATGAGTTCTGCTCCGCTGCTATTCATGGGGCTCTCATGGCCACTTCTTCCAGAAATGGGTGGCCAGGTCCTTCTTCCTAGTCTGTCTTCCTCTAGAAGCTCCACTGAAACCTGTTCACCATGGGTGACCCTGCCAGTATCTGAAATCCTGTGGCATAGCTTTCAGCATCACAGCAACACGCAGCATACCACAGTATGAGAACCAACACAGACAGGTGGTGTGGTTCTCTGACCAAGAAACAAACCACGACTGTGGCAGTGAGACCACCAAATGTTAACCACCAGGGCTGCATGCCCAAAGGCTGGTTCTTTAACTTGTGGGGTACTTTGGAGATGCCCTGACAGGAACATCCCACCTGCATTCCTTGTTTCCAGGGATAGTGCCCTTGGCTCTAGGCTCATCTCTTCCCATCAACCCATTTCTGGCTGTGCAGATCAGCAGACTCATTCTGTTATGTTCACTCAACCCTCCAAGGCCTATTTATAGTGTAGTAACAGTCCACACTTAAATATACTCATCTAATATACTATTTTTCATATTTTCATAACTGGTGCATTGAATGGGCAAAACACTCAGGTACATTCAGTAAAGAACTGAATTTTTCTTCCATGGCTGCCTCCAAATATGCCCTGATGGATCTCTCATCCCAGGTCCTGGACAAGCCCTTAGGCAAACTCCACAGCTCTTCAGTCGCTTTCAGTTAAAAAAATCCCATTTTAATCCTACAACAAAGTCGTCCTGTGCAAATCCTTCATTTAGATTTAGGCACAAACTGGGTGGAAGGGCCAAACCTTCTCTGTACCTTGTTTTCAGTTACTAAAGAAGCCAGATTCCATCGTGTGGGAATAGAAGGCACGTTCTGCCCCTGGGCCTCACCATGCTCTTCCATTCTTCCTCCTGCACTCTAGTTTCTTTAAGGTAGGTGGCAGAGAGGAAGGGAAGTGGAAGGAAGTGGCAAAGTAATAACCAGTGCTGTTGTAATCTAGGTTTTGGAACTCTGGGTCATACTAAGCATCCCAGTGCTGGCTTAGTTCATGGGGTGGGCATCTGTGGAATTTTCATAGAACCGCCTCCATTTCTTCAGCCGTGTACCGCTCCCTAGAGCTAGCAGTGCATTTAACAGGCGACTCCGTGTAAATTCCTTCCCTCAGCAACTAATACAGAATATAATGCCCACTGCCTCTTTCTTTTGGAGCTCCTTTTGGGTGGGGTCATTTAAAGACACTCCGAGCCCAATTACAGAGCATCTATTTGGTCCAGAGGAACTCAGACACCTTTGCTATCCAAAAAACTAAAGAACAGCTGGCCCAACTGCTGACTCTTCCCTCTTCACTCTGCATAGTAGGCCCTACTGCAGCCAGGATCCTGCCTTCCAGTTCCTCCAGATGAGAAGCGGGTGCCAGTGTGTCTATCTTTACACACACCTCTAAACTCCTAAGAACACAAGCCAAATTTTCCTACAAACTCTCTTAATGCTCTCTACTCTACGAGGGTCACACACAGATGGGCCTACTAGTGTGTCATGGTAGCAAGACCACCCTCCCACCACCACACAAACACACTTTACTTATATATAGGCTGGCTTCAGTGGTGGCTGGTGGACCAGTTTTGCTATTCTAATGAGTAATGCATAGATGTGTCTGCATTTCTTTTATATCAAAAGAAGAAATTCCATTTAATATTCTTTATATTTACTTTTGAAAAAAAAAAATCTGTAATACATTAAGACACTTCCAAAAATAATACAATGTAAATGGTTGCTTGGGCAATGGTTGCTGGCTTCCTAAAAGACCTCAGATACTTCGAATTAAACCTGGAAAAGCAGAAAGATTTCCACCTAATGCTAATTCAGTTAACTTTTAAACATAAAATAAAATTTTTATTGGGTTAACCTGTACAAATGTAAACAAATTACTTTAAAATATGTAATATATTTTATAAAAATGAAATCTCCATCTCCTAACAAGTTGTAAAGAATATCTAAAGTGCTTATTGTAAGAAAAACTGAAACAGAATTTATCTAGAGATAAATCATTAAGACAAATTAGATCAAATCTGCCCTAAAATATATTAAAGTTAGTAACAAAATTTCAATTAATTCATGTAACAAGGATATACTATGAAAAAAACAAAACTATGTTCAGAAAAGTCTATTTGCCAAAGTCAAGAAGTTGGTATTAAGATTCTAACCCTCTAACTCAAAAACCTAACTACCATCTTCCACCACTGCCTACTATACACCATTGAGTGTTTCCAAGTAGCCTTTTTATGTATACATAAATTTGTTTTCCAGCTGTAAAGATTCTTTTCTCACCGAACATCAGATAGAATAAAAGCAGGATGCCTATAACCATGTACATGATATAAGCTGCCTTTCCCATGTGGATACAAATTATTATTAAGCATCACCTGTAAGGCTGCAGTAAAAGACTAACCAGAGTTTGCTTCAGTTTTCTAATTAGGTGGTGTCTGAATTTTTTCAAGTTATAAATAATGATGCAGTGAACATAAAACTTAATTTCTATTGAATGCAGGAGAGAAAGGTAAATGTTAAAATGTATAGTAAAAACTTTTTATCTGACATCAGTAAGAATAAGGGATTCCATGTCAGAGAAATGGCTGAGGCTTTCTCCTTTAAGCATGAGAATATTTGTTAATAATTTTGGCTATAGTTTTAAAATTGTACTTTCTTTAAAAATATAGTATCCTAAGTAAAATTTACTCTTTAATTGACAGAATCTCTACTTTACTTGCTGTCTTAGTAGTTTTAATATAGCTCTCTTTCTCACTATGCTTTCTGTCCTTAGACGCCCTGATACTACTCTCTTATTTTACTTCTTACCATTTTGGACACTCTTTCTCAGTCTCCTCCACTCCACTTTTAAACATTAGTATTCTCAGAACTCTCTCCATCCTAGGCCTCTCTTCTAACTTAGGTAATCTCATAGCTGCAACTTTAATACCCATGCCTTCAGCTACCATTCACACGTTAATGATTGTAATTTGTCCCCCCAGCCCAGCCTCCCATGCTATTCACCTACTTGACATCTTCACTTGGGTGTTTCTATGGCACCTCAAACTTACCATCTCACTTGTTCCCTAGTATTCAATATCTCAATAAATAGTCCGCTAAGTCACAGAACTGCTCATGACATCTTTGACGTCTCACTTTCTTAACCTCCACCTATCATCATAAATAGGACTTGGTCTTAACATACAAATCTGATCTTATCATTCTCTACTTAATATCTGTTAAACTCTCTTGAGAAAATTAGTGAATGCTTCCTATTTTATCCACTCGCCACTAATTCCTTATTTTGGGGACCGACGTTCTCTGCACACCACTCAGGTGATTACGGCAAAAACATTATAATACAACCCATTTGCTGGGCTCTGGACACCTGACACAAGCTGGACCAATTACAGTAGACCACTTCTTTGGCTACAATGATTGGTCACTAAACAAGCACCTGGCCCAAACTAGGCCAGGGAGGCCCTTCTCCAGGGCTTTTATAGCTTGGAATAGAAATGGATTTCACCAATCTCTGTGGGAGTTTACAGTATAAATCGTTAAATGCAAGAGTGGTAGGCAGCCAAGTTTCCTGCCACATAGACCAGAGACGTTAAGAAAGCTGGTGTATAGAACAAGAGTCGAGGGTGGGAGAAAACTGAAGCTAGGACATATGGAAAAGCAAAAGTAAAAGATAAAGAGTTCTGAGTTTTTCAGCACCTAATTCTAAGGCCCAGTTACATGAATCACTCTAATAGCCTATAATAATGTCTTCGGCTTAAATGAGTTTGTGTTGAGGTTCTCTCACTAGCAACCAAGAATTGCTAGTAACAAAATACAAAAGAGGCCAAAATCTTTAAGCTGACCAATAATGCCCTGCATGATCTTACTAGTAGCCTAACCAGGAATCTCTCTCAAATCCCCTCATCACAGTACAAAGCGGCTTCCATGGCTGTTCATACACACGAAGCTCCTTCTATTCCAGGGCCTCTTTGCCCTTCCCATTTTACCTAACTCACTATGACTTAACTTTCACGTATCAGCTTAAATGTCACATGCTCTCACAGCATCCCTGACTTTACCTTCAGAGCACTAAGAGTGGATTCCAGTTGTGTCTAGTTTCAACGACTAGCCTCCACAAATTAATCTCATGCACAAACATGCACAAAATAAGGAAATTCTTACAGTTTTAGCAATTCTGATAAATTTCTTACCTCAAATGCCCATTCTTTTTCCTCTTCCCCATCCAGGAACAAACGTGTTTCTTTATAAACTTGGCCTATTTCCAGGTTTAAGGGGGATATATCAAATTCAAGCCGTTGCAATTCAAATCCTAGTCCAACACCAATGGCCTTTATGAAGCTTTCTTTCAGTGCCTAACATACAGAGACGTTTTCTCTTAGAGCACTTAGTAGATAGAATCGTTCATAAAATCTACAGGTCCAGCACATCTGGATTTTTAACTCTGTACTACATTATGGCTACAAGCTATTGTTTTGTAGTAGCATGGAGACAAATCAGCCATGTAATTTTAAGGAAAATCATTTAAGCTCCCTGTGCCTCCATTCCCTGACGTGTAACATGTAATAACAATAGCACCCACCTCATAGAGCTGTTACGATAATTAAATTAACCAAGTTATGAAGGGCTTAAAGTAATGTCTACTGGCAAATATGTAATATATAAGTGTTGGTTAAATAAGGCCTCGTGTACGAATTCCTTTGAGACAGAAAACATTAAACATTATTTATAAATGGTGAGAAATGTTTTGTTTTAGCTTTAAGAGTAACCACCTTCTAATTGAGCATTAAATAAATGTTAAATTTTCTTAAAGGTCATTATAATGTAATAACATACATACACACAAAAATCATGAAGTTCCCAAGTTATGACCCATTTAATTCAAGCAATGTATGAACTACTGGGTAACCAAAAGACTTTTGCTTCTATTTTTAGCAAAGATAATGGAATCACCATAGGCTTTTACTCTCAAAATTAGAAAGAAATTATACCCAATTCCTATAAAACATATCCAGCTGAGTCCATTCATCCTTAAAGCTTCTGATTGTTTCCCATTCTTTGTTGGTAAACTTTCTTTTCATAATATGAAAGAATTCTGGAATTGAACCACGACCTGTCAATTGAGGAAACACAGAATTAAAAACAGCTATTAACAAAACTCTTAAAAAGTACAAAAACAGAAAATTATAGGCCAATCTTACTTTTGGATACAGTCACAATAATCCTAAAGAAAATCTCAGCAAATCAACATAAGTTGAAAATTAAAAGAATAACACATGACAAGCAGGGGTTAGCCCAGAAACAGAAGAGCAGTTTAACAGGGATAGTGAAATCAAATAATTAAGAATAACAACAATATGGTTATATTAATAGGTGCCTCCTAAAGATTTGGCAGCCAAACCTGTTATAAACCCTAAATAAGAGGAAATTTCCTATACATGACAGAATATCAGAAATCTACAACAAACATTCTTAAAAGAGAACCATACTATTTTGGAGTTTAAAACTTTACTTTGCTATATAACAGGAAAAAAGGGAACAATTTATCATAATTTTTTGAAAATTGGTAGAAAGCAGAGGATTGTTCTTTTATTCTAAGTTATCACTGTGATTCAAAACTTAACAATGCTTACTTCCTTCAAAATGATTGTTTTGCAACATGTTTTCTAATAAGAGTTCTCCAAATAAACGTAGATTTTAATTTCTATTCTTTTGGGGATGCTGCTGTGAAATAAGCTCATTTTTAAAAAATTTAAAATAGTTCCCTTGCTCCACTGTTCCACAGACAACAAAATATTACAAAATATTCTAAAAATAAATGACAAACTCAAAGAACTTGATTCTCAAAATGGAGAATTACATTAACAGTACATGGTATGCCTTTCATATTTTGTCAAAATATTATAACTATATGTTTGTCTATCTTTACTACTGGGCAGGAACTTTCTATTAACACTCATTTATTTATTCTACAAATATGCAGAATACTAATATGTATTGAACTAACAGTTAAAAACAGTCATGGCTCTTGCCCTCACACACTAAGAGCTAAGAGGCCTGTCAGAGAGCCTGGCTCAAAGCAGGTGAGCCACAAACGTTTACTGTATGAATAAATGAACATTAACTATTATTTGGGAAGTTACTTCCTGAATGCTCTACTGCCCTACATCCTTAGTTCATGACTACATTATTTTCCAGAAAACCTCTTCAAGGTAGTCCCTCTGCAGATTCTGTTAACATGGCTTGTCCACTTAAATCCCAACTCACATTTCTAAAATATCCAACTCCAAAACTTGACATTCCCAACTACCTGACTACCACTCTTAAAGTGACAGCTGCCGCTATACTCTCTACAGGCATTTCTGAGGGGGAGAAGTACGTCTGGGGAAAAAAAAAAAAGACGTCAAACCCCTCTACTTAATGCTTTACTGGCATTTAATCACTAACCAATGCCAAGAAAATTCAACAAGTAGAACTTCTATTAATGACCATTCATTCTAAAAATACCCAAGTGCTAGATGACAGGACTATCAGGATGAGCAAAACAGACACGGTCTTTATCTTCACAGGAGTTTACATTTCTCTTGCAGTAACCTTAAGTACCTTTCCCATCGTTATCTCAAGGGCAGAAAACATTACGTCAATTCTCCCACAAAACTGTTTATGATTCCCCTACCACCCCCACTTCAACACAGTCAAAATAGTCTCTTCTTATTTAGCCAGAAAATATTTCTCATGATCCTACAATGAATGGTATGTGGTCCTTTAGATAGAGACAAACATTCTCATTTATTTTCAAGTTGATCAGACTCATCTGATTCATTCATCTACTCCTTAGCACTCTATTCTTCTCAAGAAGAATAACTTAATTTCAACCCATTTTATGAACTCGATTAATGTCTATTATTTGTATCTGCTCATATTAATGTTAAAAGACAATTATTTCCTAAAAGTAGTCCAGCAAAGCTATAAAGTCATTTAATGTAATAGCACTGAAATATTAAACTGTGATCTTAAGAGACCCAGGGGAGGGGATTCTTGCCCTTTTTGGGCCATGGATCCCTTGCATCCTTTTAAAATGCAAGCATTAGCAGTACACAGTACTGGCTCGACAAATAATACATAAAGCAAGCAAGCTTGCAAAAGTGACAAAAGCAGAGCCGGAGATTTTAAATAGCAGGAGCATTGTATCTCCATAAATCATACAGTTTCCTCTTGAATATACTTTGGCACAAACAGTGTAAATAACAATGGGAAGAGCAGTTACCTTGGATTTGGAAGACGGCATTAGATATTTCAAGTGGAACTGTAGTTTTAATGGAATACTATCTAAAAAGTCTAGAATTTTAAAAGATATGCCTGTTGTCATCTACAGTGTCATTTTATTTGTTAGTCTGTTCAAATTATAATGTCATAACCTTCAAGAAGTCCTCTGATTTTTAACTAAATACGATGGGGCAATCAAGGAAAAAAAGTTTAAATATGCATGCTAATAAAAAACGAACTGATTAACATAAGCAGCAATCTAGCACAATCACTGGAAAGTAATCACTACTGATTATGTACAGCTAAAAAAGTATCCAATATGAGTGTGTTTTCATACACTTTTGAGAGCATCTTACCTATTTCACAAAATAAGAGATCTGACAACAGAAAAAGATGATTTTGTATTCAGCCAAAGCACAACAGCACCACACTGTGGCCTTATCGTGGAAATAAAATTCACAGTGAGTGAACATTAAATACAGTTTATCCAGGAAACTGGACAAATGAAGTACATTTGTCCCTCAGACAATCTGACAGCACATCAGATATGTAAGTTGGCAAATCCTCCTAACAATATCATCACATACTCATGCCTATAACAATCTTCAATTCAATCATCTTTGATTTAATCATCTTATTTCACACGTAAGAACCTCTAAGTAAGATGAAATAACCAAAACACTGAGATAGAACTACTAATCAAGCTTAGAAAAACCAGATCCCCCATCTTATAGCTTAATCTTTAGGGAAAGCAGTGTTAAATATTAACTAAGTGTTCTGCAATGATCAACTAAACAAGACCACACAAGTAGAAAGTTTATTAAACATACATATACAACAATTTATAGTCTATACCCTTAGCTGCTATTTTAAGCCTAGGAAAAAAAATCCTTACCATAACCTCAAAGCCCACCTACATCAAGCTCTCTCCAAAACCAGGTCACTGATGTGCGCACATAACAGCGTCTCAGTTAAAGTTCACCTCTCTTCTCAAAGAAAAGGGGCCAGGTATTCTAGGGGGGAGCTGAGCAATGTCCATCTGTGCGCTTTAAAGTAACAAAATTTAGTTTTGGATAATAAGCCATATTAGAAATTCTAGTAGTTTCATTTTCTAAGTACTGGATTATATAGTCTTGCTTCCATTATATATAGTCTTCCAAAATTTGAGTTAATACGTAACACAATAACGGTTGACTTTATCAGCTCACTTGCCTGGGAATTTATCCAGATACAAACCCAGAAAAAAACAAAAATGCCTGAGCCGCTAACATAGGTTTCACAAACCGCATGCACAAAGCCTCGTGTTACTGACAAAGGAACTCCTTAAGCCATCAGTACAAGTGGGGTACAGCAGAAAAGGCACGAGACTGAATGACAACCTAGGCTCGAAACTCTCCACGGAGGCAATCCTCACCTTCAGTAGCTCTTAGTGTGTCTATGTAAATGTGCATTTATTAACACATACACGTATCAACACACACACACAAGGAAAGGGCCTATAGAGCTAGGGCTATTTGGCTGCAAATGTTATCCTTCAAGAAAAGGAAAGGACTCAGAAGGCAGGGGGGAGGGGCAAAAGGGTGTGGCCATCCTGAGGGTCCAGAGGACAGAACATGGAGCCACAGAGGATTATTCTCAGGCCCTTAAACCTAATGTAATTTGCCCTGCTGGGTTTCAAACTTGCTTGGGACTCATGACCCTTTTTTTCCTTCCAACTGTTCCCTTTTCAAATGGGATGTCTATCCTATGCCTGTCCCACCACTGTATTTTAGAAGATGATCTGTTTTCTAGTATCACAGGTTCACTGATGGGAGAGGAATTTTGCCCCAGATGGATCCTACTCAGAGTCTCACCTACATCTGATTTAGATCATTCAGATGGTAAGATCTGTAACTTTTGGATTTAATGATATTTAGAAGAGATTTTGGATTTAGCGTTAATATTGGAATAGGTTAAGACTTGGGGACACGGGGATAGGGTGAATTTCTTTTGTATGTGGCATGGATGTATATTTTGGGGGTCCAGAGGACGGACTGTACTGAGTTAAACAGTGTCTCCCAAAATTCATGCCCACCCAGAACCTCAGAATAGATCTTATTTGGAAATAGTCTTTGTAGATGTAATCAAGTTAAGATGAGGTCATATTGCATTAGGGTGGGCCCGGCAGCCCAGGACTGGTGTCCTTATAAGGAGAAACATTTAGACACACAGAGAGAATATAGGAAAAAAGGCCATATGAAGATGAAGGCAGAAATTGAACTGATGCAGCTATAAGCCAGGGAATGCCAAGGACTGCAAGGAAACTAGGGAGAGGCAAACGATTCTTCCCTGGAACCCTCAGAGGAAGTATGGCCCCGTCAACACCTTGATTGACTTCCATCCTTCACAACTGTCAGACAGTAAATTTGTTGTTTTAAAACACTGAGTTTGTGGTACCATGTTAGGAACTCATGGAAACTAACACACACACGCATACAATTAAACTTATATATAGACACACACACTCTGAAGAGCTTTAGTGTTACGCCCCTGGAGTCAAATGTTCACATGCTGGCTCCCTTACTTGTTTACTGCTACTTATTTGACATCTCTATGGCTGTTTCGTAAATTATAAAATAGGGACAAAGAGTTGGGTAGATTAAGGAATAAACATATAAAGTGCCTGGAATTATTAAGTACTTAATAAATTTACTTTAAGGTTGTTGTGGTAGTTGTTACATGTATATCCTCTTCCGTGAATTGTTTTAGCAAGTCCTTCGTCCATTTGTCAAGTCTTAAATGGTTTTCCTATCAATACTTAGAAGCATTTTACATATTAACAATAGTAACCTTTGTCTGGTGTATTCGCAACAAATGTACTCCCTGGTCTGTGAGTGAGACATTTAATATAAAGTCAATCACCTCTGCTGACTTTGTGGTTCTTTCAGAAGTCAGACCAAATATACAATTCTACTGTGTTCCAGTAACTGTTATTAAAATCTAACTCTAATTAATTGTGCTGTATAACACGAGACAAGGATTTAATGGCTTTCTGATGACTTCACTCAAAAAAAAATGGATGAGTTACAATCTTTGTAGGCTCTGCAAATTACATCTAACACAGTGTTTTCCAAACATTAATATGCCTAACAGTCACCTGGGAAAACTGTTTAAATATAGA
This sequence comes from Equus quagga, assembly GCF_021613505.1. Classification (NCBI taxonomy): domain Eukaryota; kingdom Metazoa; phylum Chordata; class Mammalia; order Perissodactyla; family Equidae; genus Equus; species Equus quagga. Next base: position 55,529,095 of record NC_060280.1, on the reverse strand, counting down.
ATCCCTGGTTGTACTCTCAGAAATTCTGGTTTAGTAGGTCTGGGGTGATTTCAAGAAATGTGCATTTTTTTTTCTGAGGAATATTTCCCAAGCTAACACCTGTGCCAATCTTCCTCTATTTTGTACGTGGGTTGCCACCACAGCATGGCTGCTCATGAATGGGCTATGTCCGCACCAGGGAACAGAACCCAGGCCACTGAAGCAGAGCACATCAAACTTAACCACTAGGCCATGAGGACTGTCCCAAGGAATCTGCATTTTTAACAGGCATCCTGGGTGACTTTAACATCCTGACCACCATTCTATACATAAAACAATAACTATCACAACAACCACAGAGCTAACATTTATTAAGTACTTAGTAATTCCAGGCATTTTACATGTTTATTCCTTAATCTACCTAACTCTGCTGGTAAAGCTGTTCAGCCATCAGCATGTAAAACATACTATACACACAAATTCTAGAAAAATTAAAAGATTCAAATGTGAAAACAAATCACAATTTCAGACAAGATCCAAAAGACTCTACAACCTACAGTTGGAGTAAATCTTTTACCAACTTAATTATTTTTTCAAACAAGACAGAATTCAGAATTTATCAAAAAAATGATAACATATATTTAAAAAAATAAAATTCATATGGCAAAAAATATAGCCAAATTCAAAAGATAGATAAATAATAGAATGGGAAAAATACCTGTAACAGATTTTATCAATAGTGTCAATATCCATAACATACAAATAGCTTTTATACACTGACTAGAAAATATTAATACGCAGTTTAAAGAAGAACAAATTCAAGTAGCCAATAAGCTATTACCCTAGTGATTAGGGTAACAGCCCATTTAATAAACTAATTTTTACCCAATGAATTGAAATGTTATGTATAAATACTGGGTTCTAACTCTTAATTCTCCTAGTTATCTATTCTTTTGCTAACACCATACTCTTCTATTTACAATGCCTAATGTAAGTTTTAAAAACTGTTAAGGCAACTTCCCTCTGACTGTATTCTGACGTTTTTAGATGTCAGTTCCTCCGTAAAAATTTAAATTCATTTGACCCAGTTCCACAGAATTTTTCATAGATTTTTGTACTTGCAAATCCTTAAACAGATGTCAATAAAATCTAGTAGTTAGAGGCCATATATTGTGGAGTGCAGTGCCTAAATATGTGGGCTTTGCAGTGTGGGTTCAAATCCATGCTCTTCTACTTTTTAGGTAAGTCACCTTGAGCAAGTGTCTTAATCTAATCTATAAAATAATAAGAGTACTTACATCCTAGGCTTAAGTGGATAGAACAAGATGACGTATGTAAGGCATTTAACACAGTGTATATCACACACACACAGAGGCTGCTGCGCAATAAATAGTAAGTTCTATACTGTGACCCCACTCAAAGCCTCTGGACAGTGAAAAAGAGCCATGTTGTAATTGGGAAAGGGGAAACCTCCCAGTCAGTAAAGAACTGGTTTTCCAGAAAGAAGTTCAGAGTACAAAGAAAGTGTAACTTACTTAAGCTACTTGCAGGCTCTAAGTCTCCAAGCTTTAAAAAAAAAAAAATGCTTTAACTAAGCACATCCTGCGAAATGCAGATCTAGAAGGTAGACTGCCCTAGATAGAAATGATAGTGGAATAGACTGCAGCAGCAACAAAGCTGAAAATTCAATATGGGGGGATGAAAATGGAGGAGAGAAGCAGCTAGGAAGATAAATGTAGGGGGAGGAAGACGACTCGAAGTGACAACTATTTTTAATCCTTACTCACTGACAAGAACAGTTTAAATTCCAACTAGAATCTCCTATGAATACTGTTTTTCATTGTGGTTGTGTACCCATTTTTTTCATTTTTCAACAAACAAGGAATATTTTAAGAGGAACTGAGAACTCCTATCATCTGTACATTCAATAAATATTCACTGAGCACCTACTATGTGCTAGACACTCTGCTAAGTTGTAAGTATTCTGTGGCAAAAACAAAACAACCATGATTCCTGAACTCATCTCACAAGGGACAACAGATAATAATCAAATAACTAAGTTAGAGTTACTTTGGGAAGGGCCATGAAGGAACAGATCAGGTGGTCAGTAAAGTGCTTTCTAAAGAGGTACTGACTACTTCTCATCATTCAGGTCTCAGGTACTCAAGAAAAGAGTAGGCAGAAGAACAGGCAGAGGGATAAACTTATTTTGAAATGATTTTGAATAGGAAAAAGTTTGCTACATTCAAAGTAATACAAGATGAGTGTGGACAGAAAATAGCGGAGCTAAGAGAGCAGCCAGAAATGGGACTGGAGAGGTAGGTGGGGACAAGATGATGAGGTCATGTTAAGGGGACTGGATTTTACTAACAATCAACCTGAGTTTTGAGAAAACAGCTATAGGTATTTTTTAAAAAAGACCACTCCACTGAGTACTGCCTAGGTGAGGACAAAAGTGAAAAGGGGGCTGAGGCCAGCCCTGGGGCATAGTAGTTAAGTTTGCATGCTCTGCTTTGGTGGCCCTGGGTTTGCGTGTTCAGATCCCAGGTGCAGACCTGCACATCGCTTGTCAAGCCACACTGTGGTGGCATCCCACATACAAAAAATAGAGGAGGACTGGCACAAATGTTAGCTCAGGGACAATCTTCCTCAAGCAAAAAGAGGAAGATTGGCAACAGATGTTAGCTCAGGGCCAATCTTCCTCACACACACAAAAAAAAGGTGAAAAGGGGGAACCAATAAGGAAGCTATTAAAATAGTGCAGGAGATGGTATAATGGTACAGGAGAAGGAGACAAGAAATAGGCTCTATCACCTTCCTAACCAACAAATGATACCACCACTTACTTTCTACTCACTGTAGTACTTAGTTACATAACAGTTGTTTCAAAGACAATTCTACGATACGGTCACTTCAAAGCTATTAAATTAGTATTAAATCTCAAAATATTGAGTCATTTTGTCCTCCCAAGAAATATCCAGCAAAGTTTATAATAAAATGTAAACTTGGAAAGGTAAAACCATGGGGAAAAAAATACTTTGGTCTTTTCACAAATTTAAATCATCATTTTTATCCTGTATGTATCTTATCTGGCCTTATTTTGTAAACAGGGAAATAAAACTGAACAATTCATAAAACTATCCTTCCTTTTACATATGTAACTGTAAAAGTCTTTAATGGGAGATAAAAATTAGAAAATGAAAGAAAAACCAAACAAAATTTCCCACTGGGTACAGCAAATGATGATGATTACCTGTAAACATCTTTTCCCTGGGGTTAAGATTGGGGTTAAGAATGCACTGCACTGGCAGTTTGGCAGGGTTCCCAATATCATATAATCCCTCTTCACTGGACATTCATTAAAAAAGCATTTATTGAGTGCCAACTATGCACAAGTTACTTCTGTATAAGGTTTCTTTCTCCGTTAGGCAGAGAATAAAGTGGCGGTTGCAATATTCTCCTTAATTATGAGCATCCAGTAGAAGGAAGAAACCCAAAGCTTCCAAGATTCATCAATACATTCTCTCCTGCCATGCCACAGCAGCAATGGCGGAAAGCGGGAGAGGCAGGAAGTGATCTGCACCTAGTATAAACAGCTAATGTGACAAGAAGGAAAGACCCCACACATTCCTATACAATGCATACTTGCAGACAAAACAGGAGCAATGGAACTGAGTCTTTCAGTATACTAATGATAAAGGCTGACAACCACCTTGAGAGCTGACAATCTAACAACAACGTTCAGTACAAAGGACAGTACTTCCCTTGCTGCAGTCCTAAGTTTTACCCTCCATCATTTAGCAACTCTTGGCGAACTTCTCTTGCTCAATTTCCTCACTTACTCCGATAAGCAGAGCAACTCAAATGAATCTCCAGTGAGGTAAACCAGTGTCTATTTCCCACCCTCACTGAGAAATAGATGCTTTGTCCATTCACACTTCAGAAATTAATGACAAACTAACAATCCTAGTGAGAACTGAAAAACAGTTCTTTCCCTGTGTGTTACTAGATTTATCAATAGCTTTTTGGCAATGAAACAGCCGAAGAGTAAGACAAGGCCTGAATACCGTGATTAGTCAAATAAGATCAATCAAAAACACTGGGGGGGAGTCTAAAAAAATATAATTAACAACAAACTAAATGTTCAATTTGTGCTCAGTTACCTTCCTATCGTTTATAAAAAGTTTCAGTTAGCAATTACTTGTTTATCCAGTACTGACCATAAGCCAACACTGTCCATCAAGGCAAGTGGTAATAAAAATTCACAGGCATAACTTCCAGGCAGCTATCAACCTGATGAGCCAGTCATTCATTACTGAGTAACTGTGCTAACTGCATTCTAAGAAGCAATGGTCTTTCTGATAATTTCTGATTTTAGGAAAAACTCACATAAGGACATAGAACGCTATGAAAGCTTATGGGTTTGCTCCCATGCTCACTCTGAATCCTTTATAGCAGTGGTTCTTTCAGAATAAACCTTCTATGACCCTGCTGAAAACTAGACACTCTCCACATAAAAATGCACACATGCATACAAAATGTAGCAAACAATTTCAAGGGTTACGAAAAAAAATTCCTTGATGCTTATCCAGCAACTTTAGGTCAGGAACTCCTGTTATCAGCAGTAGCGCCTCCTTCAGAGCAAAGTTAAGAATAAAGTTGTTAACAGAACCGTTCATGAGCAGGTGAGAGAAAAAGCAGCTGGCGGGAAAACGCAAGGTAAAGATACCAACAGCAAAAGTGAGAGATGAGAGTCACAGCCATACGGTAATCTTATTATAGCAGCACATTTGACACATTATTTACTGGGCATTATTATGAACTAGGTAGACAGCTAAGAGATGTGATAGTGACCAAACTCAGGTGTAGCTAACGTAGTTCCCGTTCTCAGGTGGCTTATAAGGGCCAGGGGAAAGACAATCAATCACCCTTGGAAATAATTACAAACAGACATGTTACCGGAACGGAGGAAATACACTTTATGAGTGCCTACAACAAAAGAAGCTGGCTTAGAATGAAGGTTCACAAAGGCTTCCCTAAAGTAAGACTGAAGCGAAACCTACGCAGTAACTAAGTTCTCTATGCAGACATGGGGGTGGGGATAACGTTTACTCAAAACTTCCAGCTGGGGGGATCCAGAAGCAATGATCCTGTGGTGGGAGCAGTGCGGAGATTAGGAAGTTGCACTAGGAAATTAGCAAGATGTTCCCTTATTAACAGCTTTCTTCTTAGCCTGTTACTTAATCTGCTGATAAAAATAGTAGCATGTTCCGGGTGGTTGGGACAATTACATTGGAGAGTATATGTAAGGCCTTAGTATACAGTAAGTGCTCACTAAGTGTAGTGATGATGAAAGCTATAGAGTAGCTAACAGAACCTGTGTTCTAGTAAAACTGCCTACTCAACACTGCAAGAAATGCTAGCAGTTTCTACAGTCAGCAATCATAAATTTCCAAGGCAAAATACAAGCAACTTAAACATTTCAATAATTGCTTGCTCTTCATTTTTACTCATATACACGTGCTACAAAGAGGTATATTTAGGTTTAGCACAAATACCTATCGCTGCCTAAGGACTACAATACACTTTACCATTAAGGTTATTTTTTTGAAAAAAACCAACAGCTTACTGATGAATTGAGGAAATACTTAAGCGAAACAAAGTTGTTACAATATAATTACCATGCTTTTTGAATAGAATGCTACTTAAAATTGACTCCATTGAGTTCAATGTGGTTTAACATTTATTAGTTAACTAAAAGACAAACAGCTATTGAAAAACCATTCTTTATAAAATTGAAGAACCTTCCAAAACAGTTTCAAATTTAGCCTTACTTAACAAGCTGAGGTATAATTCAAAAAGAAAATCTTTACATTTTCACTTTGCCTCTAGGCAAAGCACTATATGAATCCACAGTGACGTAGAATCCATCTTTTATGTAAAAGTCTGTTAATATTCAAGGAAATATACCCTTTTCAGATATGTGCTCTCTCAGTTACAGTACCTTTGAGTACTGAGCACATCTTTCCTCAACTTAAATATCTGCAATACCTCTCTTGGCCTGAGATTACTCAAGACATAAGAACTGAGAGAAGACACTTAATAACTCTTGTACTACAAAAATGCAACATTACCTGGAAAACTAGTTTTCATTATATCAATTCCAACTTGTAGCTCAGGTTCAGCAGCAAGTACAGCATAGTCCCCTTGATGAGAGATGTTAAAGTTAAAATTAGGGTAAGGATTCAAGGAGTCTTTCGCAAGAACTGGTTTTCCTTTTGCAGTTCTCTGCAAACGAATATTATTCCAAGGGATATTCAATTTCTCTGCAACTAATTTCCTTATCATCAGTCGACCAGCCTGTTAAGTAAATAAAACATTTAGTATGTAGTGATGTCAACTAAAGATTTAGGTACACGGCCTGTAACATACAAAATCTATTTTTGTGGTTCCCAAAATATTCATTTTTAAAAGTTTTTAAGAGTACGTAAGCATTAAATACACTGCATTAAGATTTAAGCAATGCTTAAGATAGAAGAAACTTTAACAAGTCCCTCCTTAGCAATTCCCTCCCTTCAATAGGTAACCAATGTTAAGTAGAGATCCTTCAGTCTTTTCTCTAGGTATCTAAATATACGTTCATTTGCACATGCTTTTGCTATCTATCTACATATATGAGATCCTACTATATATAGTATTCTACCATATATAATCTTTTTAACTTCCAAGTGTTGGGGATTTCACATCTGTACATAATGGACTGGGATGCGCATTTTTCTCTGTAGCAAAATAGTTCATAGTTTCAAGGCACCACAACTTGATTGACCATTCCCTTATTATTGGACATTTTAGGCTGGCTCTAGTTTGCTATTACGTATATCTTTGTGCACATGTGTGCTTATTTCTAGTTCCTATATACCCACCACCCAGCCTCAACAATCAGTACTGCATGATCTATCTTTTTTCACATATACCCCATACCCCATCCACTCTCCCCCACCTCCATTAATTATTAAGAAAGAAATTACTAAAATCACACAAATACCCAAGGGTATAAGGTCACAAACTATATAATATTTTGTAAAATACCTTTCAAGTTTTTTTCCTTCGAGTCTAACAATGAGTTTTAAAACTGCAAGAATTTCAATTTCACAATTTCTTTTATACCATAAAAAGCATAAAAAATTTTCACCAATATGCTTTCAAGAAATTATCAACTAGCCCACATTTCAAACGAAAAGGTGTTTCGACATAGGAACATTTTCAAGAAATGACTCTCTGTGAAGTGATGGTAATCAGAGGCTGTTTGAAACTGCAATATATAGTAAACAGTTTTGCAATCCAATTTTCCATCTGTTGCCTACAAAACACAGAACTAAAATAATTCTATTTAAAACACTGTTTTCCCGAGCTATCGAACCAGGAAAGCATGCCTGGGCCGCCTCCTCCCTGGGCTTCAGTTCCATTGGTAAAAGCAGGGTGGTCTAGGCGTCTTCCAGTTCCATGGTGTACAAGGCTAAACTAAGTCATATTACCAATATTTTTTAGAGATCACGGCGTGCAGGGTGCCCTTCGAGAGGGGTGGGATATTTAATAGGCAGACTAAGCACATGCTATGGGCTCAGGCAAAGAAAAAACGAAAATTCCATAACCCTTAAAAATAAAAACCCTCACTATGGAGAAAACACGTTACTTCATAGGCCTTCCTTACACCGATTTTATGGTTTAGCGGGGTCTCTATTTGCAACTACAACGGGGGAGGGGCTCATTTCTACAGCGATCGACGCCGCCGAGGCGACTACAAAGACCGTCGAGACCAGGCCGAGCGCACACGACGGCGACTCGGCGGTGCTGACCACGCTCACCCCGGGCCCAGGCCGGCCACAAGTGGGCTGGAGGGCGGGCGTCGACGCCGGGACTGAAAGGGGTCTCCAAGCCGGCCCCCTCCCCCAACACTTGCTTCCTCGGCTCTGAATACCAAAGACCTGTAGTACCATGGCTGCCTTAGCGTCCCGGGCGAAGACGAACTGGCCGATGCGCTCCTTCTCCTCGGGCTGGATCGATCGCACCGCCAGCAGCCACTCGGCTCGGCTCGGCAGCCAAGTGCCGCAGGAAAAGGCCCAGCGCACGCCCTCCATCGCTGGCACCAAGCAGACCCGCTTGGCAGGGAAAACCATACACTGAAAACAGCCCTCGCCGCCTCCCCGGGCCTGATGGCGCCGACGCTCACGTGGCCCCACCCCTTTCTTCCCGGCGTCTGTGCGAAAGGGGCGGGGCGTCGCGCTACGTCCCCGGGCGCTCTGCCCTCCGAGAGCCTTCACTTTCCCCTGGCAACCCCGTAGCGCTCTCCAGGAGAAAGCGGCTGGGGGCGGAGACGGAGCCCCGCCTCTGCGCTCTGCGGCAGCGTGAGTCGTCACGTGGGGCGGGGCTTCGGAGGGAGCGAAGGGTGGGACCAAGGCCGAGAGCCGGAGAGTTACGCCAGTCACACTTGGAGGAGCGCTAACGGGACAGCGGTGCAGGCCAATCGCAGTCAGTCCTCTGGAGGCCGAGAGACTGGGGTGGAGATTCGGAGACTGCAGTTGCAGGTGGGTGAGCTCTGGGGTCTGGAGGAGTGGGATAGTAGCACCTTATTCCTGGGGGCCCAGGTCGGCCCCCATGACCCACACGGGAGAAAATTCCCGTGGCTTCAGGTCCCTCTGCCGCTCCTTCTTGTTCACGGGCGGGACAGGATCCGCGGCTGGGAGGGGACTGCATGATGCCCCCTGGAGTTGTGCTGTACGGTGGCCCTGAGTTGCCTTCCTCCCTCCTCTCCCAGCTCCTTCTGCCGAAGCCCCCCTCAACCCAGGACGCTCCCCATCCCTAACAGCTGCCCACCCTGAAACTTGCCTCCGAGGGCCTGGCCAAGAGACTGCCTCCAGTGCGGGTGCGGGCCCCGCCTGAATCCGAGGCTGGCAGCCAGCAGCTGGGCTAATGCTGCTGATCCTTTACTGCGGCCGTCAAGTGACCCAGGTGCTGTGTTGCTGTTGCCAAGTCTATTGCAGTTTTAGGAAGAGGGTTCTGTTGTGGAGGCACCAGTGTTTCCATCATATCAGAGGTCCTTGCTGTAAAAGCAGCAGAACCAAGTAAATAACTTCAGCAGCCCTTCAGAGTTACTCTGTGCCTTTGCTCATTTATCTTAGACTTTATCAAGGGCCGTCCTGAGTCTCTGTTTCCACAGTTCTACCTAGACGGTGGGTGACTCTTCTGTGAAAGCCCTCGTGATCAAAGCCCATTGCGGGTTTTGGCCCAGGGCAAAGTTGGTCTCTGCAGAAGAATGTGAATTCCTAACTTTGTGGTAGATTAAATGCCGATTCCCTTCTTCCTTTGGCTGTCAGGAAATGTCAACTAAGGCCAACACAGTTTACCTGGGGATTATTTCCATACCCTTTAAAATGGGTTCTATTCTGTTTTTATCTATACTTGTTTCCATTAGCTTTTCATGATATCATGAGCCCCCTCCAGTCCTTTGCAAGTAGATGAGATTTTGAACACACAAATTCTCAAAGTGCTGTGAAATGAATCACTGTCTTCATATATCTACTTAGCTAATACTCACTAAAACCCTGCGTCAGGTGCCATATTTAAGATCTGCTTATGACCTGCAGAGAGCTTACAATCTAGCAAGGCAGATAAAACGTGCAAAAAAGCTGCTAGAGAAAATGTAAAGATGTGTAAGGTATAAGGTATCTATTAATGCCCATGTCAGTAATGATCATAACTCGTTCTCCACTTTTAATTTTATATATCTAGGCATCATATTATAACTTTTCCATTCTTGTCTTTTTGAACTGTTTTTTTAGAGTTTCAGTATATTATTTTTCTGTTTCTGAAAAACTTCTGTGTACATTAGCTCGTGTTCTTCTGTGCAATAATTATTACTGATGTAGAAACTGAGATCAGAACCAGAATTTGTGGAATTATTTAAATTCGGGTTTAGGAATTCTTAGTCCGTTCTTTTACAATTGAACTAAGCTCTGTGTATTCAATCTATAGAGCCTAGTATACAGTCAGGTAACGTAGTGGTTAATTGTACTTGTTCTCTCTGCCTAGAATGTTCTCTTCTCCCGTCATCACATTCCTTGTTCCTCTGTGTCATTCAGGTCTCAGCTCAAATGTCATACCAAAGAGAATTTCTCTGCACAACCAACCTAAAAGCTCACTTTCGTCACTCCCTACTCCCAACTCCGAGCCTAGTACCCTAGTGGGCACTCTTTATAGGTTTGTTTAAGCCCCTTTCCTATCTTTTTTTAAATTCTTACTTGTCATTCAAGGCTTAGCTCAAACCTTACCTTTTCTTAAGGACTATCGCAGAGTACTTTAAAAAAATATATGTCATCTGTGTAATTCATTTGGCATTTACTTGAGGGGGAATTTCACGTATACCTTACCTTTTACAAATAGTATACATCAGTAAATGTTTTACAGTAGAGTTTACTCTTTTCACAAGTTAACACTGATATTTCTATTCTGTCTACCTTTACTCCTCACTTTTTCCTTAAGGAAATATGAAGTATGCAGTTAATAACTTGCCTAACTATATTCAATAAACCCCCAAATTTTATTATGGTATTTTTTATTGCATTGGTCAGGGGAGAAAGAAGACTAAAATGGTAGAGGCTCAGCAAATTTGAGCAATAATCGTCTTGCCAGTTCCTGTTCTGTGGCTTCTTAGTAGGATTCTGAGAGACCCGTGTTCTATTTGGAGTTCTACCTCCGATTATCTGTGTGATTTTGGGTCAATCACATAACCTCTCCTAGGTACCAGTTTCAATGCAAAGGCACCAAATGAGAGCATCTCTAAGGTTTGGTGATTTTTTTTTTAGGTAATGTTCATTAGCTTTTTATTGGGTCACAACTTAGACTTGATTCCATTGCAAAATTTCCTTTCCAAGACTTTAGTAAATAACTCTATAATTCTACCAATTACCCAAAGAAGAAATCTTGATTCCCCTTTTCTGTCAATTCTTTAATCTATTCCAAAGTTCTATTGGTTCTACTTCTAAAATAGAGCAAAAAATCCACCTATTTCTCTCTGTCTGCCTTGTTAATACTCTAGTTGAAATCACCATCATTTCTCACCTGAAATACTGATTAGTTTTCTAGCCTCACGAGAAGGGGAGCATTCTCTTCCTGTGCCTGCCCTCCATGCTGTGAGCATTCCTGAATCAACCTGTCTTCAGAGCTAAGTCTAGAAGTCCATGCCTTTAATCACATGCAATATGGCTTCCTAGTTAGACTGAGGAGGAGAGGCGAGCAAAATAGGAAACCTGAAGAGTGTTGTGGCACAGAAAAGAAGGGAGACCTAGTTGATTGTGTGAATTACTCCTGAGAGGTTAAATAAGACGAGGAGAGAGAAGTTAGCATTTGACTGCAAGACTAGGTAGTGTGGTGACATTGACACGAGCAGTTTTAGGAGGGTAAAAGAGAGGAACTTGATTGTAGTGGGTTGAGATGATAACTGGAGGTGAAGCTACTCTAGACTGTTTTTTAAAGAAGTTTTTCTGGGTTAGGGAGTAGAAAAGTGGGATGGTAGCTGGAGGGGAATAAAAGGTCAAAGGATAGATTTTCGTTTCTTCAAATATGGGAGATATTAGGTTTGTATGCAGTGTCCAGTAGAGTGGGAGAAATTGTTGCTGTACGAAAGAGGGTGGTTTTGTGTGTGTAGTCACCACTCTGAAATGTCCTCCAGAATGGAGGAGCTTGTTTGTCTTGTTTTTGGCTCTACGCCCAGTATCTAGAGTAGTTCCTACCACGATAATAGCTACTCCATTAATTTTATTTGGTGAATTAATGAAAGACTTAGACTCTATTTCTCTTACCTTCTTTCAATTCATTCTTCACACATCAGTCAGAAAGATATTTTAAAAAAATCAGATCACATCACTGTCCAGTTTAAAGTCTTCAGTGGTTCCTATTGCACTTAGAATAGCATTCCAGCTCCTGTGGCCTAGAGGATCCTGCATGAGGCAGCACTGGCCTTCTGCAGCCCGATCTCCTGACACTCTTTTTAACTATGCTCCAGTGATGCTGACTTTCTTTCATTTCCTAACACTGAAGGACCCTCCTCTCCCACTTGAGGGCTTTATATACATGATTTCTCCCACCAACCTCTTACCTTCTTACATTCAGGTGTCAACGTAACTGACACCTTCTCAGAAAGGCCCCTATTACTGTAGGGGACGAGAGCAGAGGCTCTGAAGCCAGACTGTCTGAGTTTACATCCCAGCTCCCTGCTTACTTGCTATGTGACTTTGGGCAAATTGGTTAAATTCTTGAAGCCTCTTTTTCCCTTTCTATAAAATGGAGACAATAATAGTATCTATTTTATACAGTTGTTCTGAGGATTAAAAGTACTTAAAGCATGGAGTGCAGAACCTGGCACATAGGAAGCACCGTAGAAGTATTCACTGTTACCATTGTTATTATCTGAGGTTGGATGCTCCCCGTCTTCATTTTTATTTCCATTTCCCAGTTGTTTCTTCACAGTATTTCTAACGACTTATAATTTGTTAGTCTTCCTCACTAAATACTAAACACCAAGACAGCAGGGCTCATTTCTGTCTTTATTCTCTATGCTCTCTAGTGCCTAATTCAGTACCTGGCATAGAGTTAGCACTCTATAATAAATATTGAGTAGAATAGACCAGAAATGATACCCTATATTGAAATATCAGTGACCAAACTAATATCACGGGAAGACCTGATGAAATCAAAGCCCAGATCAGTGAGAGTAGGGCTTTAGTTTAATATTCCATTTCTATAAAGGGGTGTATGCTTTTTTGTCATTACTTTATATCAAAGACTTGGTTCTTAGGCTTGATTCTTGTACTTTTATTGATTTAATTATTTAAGTCAAATTTTAGTGAAAGACATTAAAAGAAAGAACAAGAGAACAGTTTTGAAAATCAATTCACTATTTTGAGCAGGAAGGTGTTTCATTGAAGCTGAGATACAGTCTTATAAAATACACCATTGTTTTATATGTTACTAAGAAAGAAAGCAATGCCATTTTTAACTATGATACGACTCTTTATCACTTGGATTTTTCCATACTTATGGAAAGCCCATTTTAAAAAGAATCGTTATCACCCTTGAACACACATAAAAAGAAAAATATAAGCAAAATTAATTAGCTGAAGTTATTTTAAAACTTCTTCACATTCAGGATCTGACTGTTCTAATTCTCTTTCAACTCAGAGTCTTGGCGTCCATGTTTTTCCACATAATATCATTTTCTGTTACTAAGAGCATTAGTGACATGTCATTTCTTAAATGAATGTCCGTTATTGTTTCCAGGGTTTTCTTCCAAGATGCTAATACCCATTCTTCCCATTTTGATGCACATACATATGTAATGACAAATAGGTCATGCCTGCTTCCTGACCAAAAGCAATTATAAGATACCCATCAATTTCAGACATGTTAAGTGTGAGAAAATATTGTGTCTTAAAATTAGTGAAATATGATATTGAATTTGCAGAATACTTGGAAAAAAATAATTCCTTTGCAGATCGTTTTAAGAATTGTTTAACGACTAATAATGTTACTGGCTAAGTATATGTTATTGATTTTAACCATTAATATTTATATACCACTTGACAATGTTAATTTAATATTCGTGATATCATTTAACCATCACGACAGTACAATGTAATAGGTGTGTTGCACTTTGCAGATGAGAAAGCCAAAGCCTTAGAGAGCGTCAGTAGGAGTCACTAGTAAGTGATGAACCGTTTATGACTGTTTCTTCAGCTCCAAATACCAAATTCTTTGTTATTTGCAAAATACACTAATACAAGTGGAGATTTACTCAAGCTAGATTTAAGAAATGGAAAATTTTAGCTTCTTGGATTTGTCATTCTGTGTAGAATATACATGGCAGGCTTTATCTTTTTTTTTTTTAAGATTGGCCCTGAGCTAACATCTGTCACCAATCTTCTTTTTTCTTTTCTTCTTCTTCTCCCCAAAGCCCCCAGTACATAGTTGTATATTCTAGTTGTAGGTCTTTCTAGTTCTGCAATATGGGACGCCACCTCAGCATGGCTTGATGAGCAGTGCTAGGTCTGCGCCCATGATCTGAACCAGTTAAACTCTGGGCCATGGAAGCAGAGCGCGTGGACTTAACCATTTGACCACAGAGCCAGCCCAGGCTTTATCTTTTAACAAACTTTATAAAGTGAATAGCTTTGTATGATCCTAATATATTTGAGAATACTTATTTGAGAATATGTGAACATTTCTGGTAAAGTTTGCTTTTGTTACTATTTATAGAAATAAGATTTACTTTTTGCTTACATCATTGGGTTTAGTTCTTTTTTTATTGAGATATTATTGACATGTTGGTTTCAGGTGTACAACATAGTGATTTGATATGATTCAACTCTTACTCATGAACAATGTAATTGTTCAGTATTTGTAGTAATTTTCAGTAATTGACTTAATACAACACAAGATCTAAATTGCATAATGTTTTTGATGACAATGAAGTTAAAAAATGTTTGTTGTTGGGGTTTCAAGACCTATGCCACTATGCAGAAATATAGTTTTTATCCTTTTGAAAGCCTCAGGTTTGAGTACCTTTTAGCTATTTTGTTTTAAATTCAACTTATTTTAAAAGATTGAGGAAGTGCCTCATACCAAAAATGAAATGAATAAGAAGAAAATTGGAATGACAAGATAGTTTCTGAATTGAATTTGTTTCATCGTCTTTTTCTTTTAATTTTTATTTTGAAGTAATTATAGTTATACAGGAAGTTACAAAGGTAGTATAGAGAGATCGCATGTATCCTTTGCCCAGTTACCCCAATGGTTACATCTTACATAAGTTTTGTCCAAAATCAGAACTAGGAATTTGGCATTGTACATTGTGTGTTTATAATTCTGTGTCATTTTATCCCATGTGTAGATTCCTGTAACTACCGAATTACGAGTTCCTATAGATGGCTACAAATGTCTCCCTTTTGCATACCCACCTCTCTCCACCACCCCCGGCCACCCATGCCACAGTCCTCAATCCCTGGAAACCACTGATCTGTTTTCCATGTCTATAATTTTGTCATTTCAAGAATGTTACAGAAATGGAATTATACAGTATGTAACCCTTTGAGACTGGCTTTTTTCCCTCAACATAATGTCCTTGAAATCCATCTAAGTTGTCATGTATATCAGTAGTTTGTTCCTTTTTAACAGTGAGTAGTATTCCATGATATGGGTGTACCACAGTTTGTAAACTCATTCATCTATTGAGCAACATTTTGGTTGTGTACAGTTTTTGACTATGTAAATAAAGATGCTGTGAAAAATCATGTACAAGTTTATGTGAGTACATGTTTTTATTTCTCTAGGGGAAATGCTGAGATGCGTGATTATTGGATAATATGGTGTGTGTTTAGCTTTTTTTTCCAGTTTTATTGAAATATAATTGATATAACATTGTGTTAATTTTAGGTGTACAGCATAATGATTTGATATATGTGTATATTGCAAAATGATTACCATAATAAGTTTAGTTAACATCCATCACCTCACATAATTATAATTTTTTTCTTCTGATGAAAACTTCTAAGATCAGCTTTCTTAGCAACTTTCAAATATATAATGCAATATTGTTAACTATAATCATCGTGCTGTACATTGTATCTCCAGAACTTACTTATCTTATAAGTGGAAGTTTGTACCTTTTTGATCACCTTCACTCAGTTCCCCTGCCCAGCACCCCCACCTCTGGCAAACACCAATTTGTTCTCTGTTTCTATGAGTTTGGTTTTATTTTAGATTCCACATATAAGTGAGATCATACAGTATTTGTCTTTATCTAACTTATTTTACTTAGCGTAATGCCCTCAAGATCCATTCATGTTGTTGGAAATGGCGACAAAAAATGGATTCATTTTTTATGGCTTAGTAATGGTCCACTGTGTGTGTATACACTCACATACGCACATATGTATATATATATGCACACACATATATATCATATATATATTTGTATATATATCACATTTTCTTTAGCCATTCACCCATCCCTGAACATTTAAGTTGTTTCAGTGTTTTGGCTATTGTAAATAATGCTGTAATGAACATGGGGGTGCAGATAATCTCTTCAGGATAGCGATTTAGTTTCCTCTGGCTATATACTCAGAAGTTGAATTCTTGGGTCATATGGTAGATCTATTTTTAATTTTTTGAGGAACCTTGATACTGTTTTCTATATTAGCTGTACCAATTTACAATTCATACAAAAGTGTACAAGGATTCCCTTTTCCCCACATCCCTAACAGCACTTTTATCTCTTGTCTTTTTGACAGTAGCCATGCTGACAGTCGTGAGGTAATCTGTCATGGTTTTGATTAGCATTTTCCTGATGATTAGTGATGTTGAGCACCTTTTCACATACCTGTTGGTCATTTGAATATCTTCTTTGGAAAAATGTATGTTAATGTCCTTTGCCTTTTTATTTTCCTCCAAGGAAGCTTTGCCTTGAGCTAACATCCATTGCCAATCTTCCTCTTTTTACTTGAGGAAGATTGGCCCTGAGCTAACACCTGTACCAGTCTTCCTCTATTTTGTATGTTGGTCACCACCACAACATGGCCACTGACAAGTGGTATAATACACACCTGGGACCCAAACCTGGGCTGCCGAAGAAGAGTGTGCCAGACTTAACTACTAGGCCATGGGGCTGGCCCCTCTTTGCCCATTTTTTTATTGGATTATTTTGAGTTTTTTGCTATTGAGTTGTATGAGCTCTTTAATTATGTTGGGTATTAACACTTTATCAGATGTGTGCTGTGAGAATATTTTCTTCTATTCCATAGGTTGACTTTTCAGTTTTTTAATTTTCTTTTACTGTGCAGAAGCTTTTTACGTTGATGTAATCCCACTTGTTTATTTTTTATTTTGTTGCTTGTGCTTTAGATGTCATATCCAAAATATTATTTCTAATACCAGTGTCGAGGAGATCATTCCCTATTTTTCTTCTAAGATTTTTGTGGTTTCAGGTCTTACATTTGTGTCTTGAGTTGATTTCAAGTTAATTCTTTGTGAGTGATGTGAGACAGGGGTCTAGTTTCATTCCTTTGCATGTGAATATCCTATTTTCCCAGCACCATTTACTGAAGAAACTGTCTTTTCTCCATTGAGTATTCGTGGCTTCTTTGTCAAATGTTAGTTGATTGTATATGTGTGAGTTTGCTTCTGGGATCTCGATTCTGTTCCATTTGTCTGTGTGTCTGTTTTTATGCCGGTATCTTACTGCTTTGATTACTATAGCTTTCTAATATAGTTTAAGATCAGGAAATGTGATATGTGTAGCTTTGTTCTTCCTTCTCAGGATTGCTTTGGCTATTCGGGCTCTGTGATAGTTGCATACAAATTTTAGGATTGTTTTACTATTTCTGTTAAAAATGCCTTGGGAATCTTAATAAGGATTACATTGAATCTACAGATGGCTTTGGGGAGTATGGACATTTTAAAAATATTAATTCTTCTGGGGCTGGCCCCGTGGCCGAGTGGTTAAGTTCGCGCGCTCCGCTGCAGGCGGCCCAGTGTTTCGTTGGTTCGAATCCTGGGCGCGGACATGGCACTGCTCATCAAACCACGCTGAGGCAGCGTCCCACATACCACAACTAGAAGAACCCACAACGAAGAATATACAACTATGTACCGGGGGCTTTGGGGAGAAAAAGGAAAAAAAAATAAAATCTTTAAAAAAAAAAAAAATATTAATTCTTCCAATTTATGAACATAAGGTATCTTTCCATTTATTTGTGTCTTCAATTTCTTTCATCAACGTCTTATAGTTTTCACCATTGAGTTTGACGGTGGGCTTGTCATATATGGCCTTTATTATGTTTAGTTACTTTCCTTCTATGCCCAATTTGTTGAGAGTTTTTATCGTGAATGGATGTTAAATTTTGTCAAATGCTTTTTCTGCATCTATCAAGATGATCATATGATTTTTATTTTTCTATTAATATGTTTAATAACATTTTTTGATTTGTGTATATTGAACTTTCCTTGCATCCCAGGAATGAATCCCACTTGATCATGGTGTATGATCCTTCTAATGTGCTGTTGAATTCAGTTTGCCAGTATTTTGTTGAGAATTTTGCAGCTATATTCACAAGGGATATTGGTCTGTAGTTATCTTTTTTTGCTGTGGCCCTCTCTGGCTTTGGTATCACAGTAATGCTGACCTTATAAAGTGAGTTTGGGAGTGTTCCTTTCTCTTTATTTTCCTGTAAGAGTTTCAGAAGTGTTGGCCTTAATTCTGCTTCAAATGTGTGGTAAAATTTACCTATGAATCCATCTGCTCCTGGGCTTTTCTTCATCAGGAGGTTTTTGATTACTGATTCAATCTCATAGTAATTGGTCTGTTCATATTTCCTATTTCTTCATTATTCATACTTAAGAGGTATATTTCTAGGAATTTATCTATTTCTCCTAGTTTGTCCATTTAGTGTATAATTGTTCATAGTAGTTTCTTAGGACATTTGGTACCTGTAGTATCAATTGTAATGTTTCTTCTTTCATTTATAATTTTATTTATTTGTGTCCTTTCTTTCCTTGGTTAGTCTAGGTAAAAGTTTGTCAATTTTCTATATCTTTTCAAAGAATCAACTCTTAGTTTTATCCATCTTTCTATTGTTTTCTTGTTTTCTATTTCATTTATTCCTGCTCTAATCTTTATTATTTTCTTACTTCTGCTAACTTTGGGCTTATTCTGTACTTCTTTTTGTAGTTCCTTGAGATGTAAAATTAGATTGTTTATTTAAGGTCTTTCTTTTTTCTTGATGTAGGTGTTTATTGCTATGAACTTCTCTCTTAGAACTGCTTTTGCTCATCTCATAGGTTTTGGTATGTTGTGTTTCCATTTTTGTTTATCTAAAGATACTTTTTTATTTCCTTTTTCTAATACATTGGTTATTCATAAGTGTGTTGTATAATTTTCAAATATTTGCCTATTTTCCAGTTTTCCACCTGTTATTGATTTCTAGTTTTATAAGATTGTGGCCAGAAAACATAGTTGGTGTGATTTCAGTCTTCTTATGGTAAGACTTGTTTTGTGTCTTAACATATACTTTATCCCAGAATATGTTCTGTGTGCACTTGAGAATAATGAATATTCTGCTGTTGTTGGATGTAATGTTCTGTATCTGCCTGTTAGGTCCATGTGGTCTATAATGTTGTTCAAATCTTATGTTTCCTTGTTGATTCTCTGTCTGAATGATCAATCCATTGTTGAGAGTGGGGTATTAAAGTCCTTAATTATTACTGTATTACTGTTTATTACTAATTCTGTTAGTATTTGTTTTATATATTAGGTGCTCTGATGTCGGGTGCATAAATATTTACAATTGTTGTATTTTCTTGATCGATTGACCCCGTTATCGTTATATAATGATCTGCTTTGTCTCTTTTGGCCATTTGTAGCTTAAAGTCTATTTTGTCCAGTATAACTGTAGTTACCTCTGCTTTCTTTTGGGTACCCTTTGCTTGAAATATCTTTTGCTATTTCTTCACTCTGAGTTTACGTGTGTCTTTAAAACTAAAGTGAGTCTCCTGTAGGCAGCGTATCATTGGATCTTGTTTTTTAATCCATTCAGCCATTCTATGTCTTTTAATTGGAGAATTTAATCCATTTATGTTTAAAGGAATTATTAATTGGTAAGGACTTACTGTTGCAATTTTAAGTGTGTTTTGACCATTTTGTAGATCTCTGGTTCCTTCTTTTGTATCTTGCTGTCTTCTTCATTTTTTGATGACTTTTTGTAGCAGTATTCTTTGACCACTTTATCATAATCTTTTATGTGACTACTACAGGTTTTTCCTTTGTGGTTACCATGAGGCTTACATAAAATATCTTATATTTATAGCAATCTATTTTAAGCTGATAACAACTTAATTTTGATAACATACATAAGTCTTACATTTTTACCTCTCCTTTCTTGCATTTTGGGTTATTGATGTTCCAGTTTACATGTATTTTTTTTTTTTTTTATTAATGTTATGATGGATTACAAGCTTGTGAAATTTCAGTTGTACATTTTTGTTAGTCATGTTGTGGGTACACCACTTCCCCCTCCGTACCCTCCCCCCACCCCCCCTTTTCCCTGGTAACCACCGATCAGATCTCCTTCTCAATATACTAATTTCCACCTATGAGTGGAGTCATATAGAGTTCGTCTTTCTCTGACTGACTTATTTCGCTTAACATAATGCCCTCGAGGTCCATCCACATTGTTGTGAATGGGCCAATTTCGTCTTTTTTTATGGCTGAGTAGTATTCCATTGTGTATATATACCACATCTTCTTTATCCAATCATCAGTTTCTGGGCATGTAGGCTGGTTCCACGTCTTGGCTATTGTAAATAATGCTGCGATGAACATAGGGGTGCAACGGACTCTTGAGATATCTGATATCAGGTTCTTAGGATAGATACCCAGTAATGGGATGGCTGGGTCATAGGGTATTTCTATTTTTAACTTTTTGAGAAATCTCCATACTGTTTTCCATAGTGGCTGTACCAGTTTGCATTCCCACCAACAGTGTATGAGGGTTCCTCTTTCTCCACAACCTCTCCAACATTTGTCGTTCTTGGTTTTGGATGTTTTTGCCAATCTAACGGGGGTAAGGTGATATCTTAGTGTAGTTTTGATTTGCATTTCCCTGATGATTAGCGATGATGAACATCTTTTCATGTGTCTATTGGCCATATTCATATCTTCTTTTGAGAAATGTCTGTTCATGTCCTCTGCCCATTTTTTGATCGGGTTGTTTGTTTTTTTGTTGTTAAGCAGTGTGAGTTCTTTGTATATTATGGAGATTAACCCTTTGTCGGATAAGTGGCTTGTAAATATTTTTTCCCAATTAGTGAGCTGTTTTTTTGTTTCAATTCTGTTTTCCCTTGCCTTGAAGAAGCTCTTTAGTCTGATGAAGTCCCATTTGTTTATTCTTTCTATTGTTTCCCTCAACTGAGGAGTTACAGTGTCCGAAAAGATTCTTTTGAAACTGATGTCAAAGAGTGTACTGCCTATATTCTCTTCCAGAAGACTTATTGTTTCAGGCCTAATCTTTAGGTCTTTGATCCATTTTGAGTTTATTTTGGTGTGTGGTGAAAAAGAATGGTCGATTTTCAATCTTTTGCATGTGGCTGTCCAGTTTTCCCAGCACCATTTGTTGAAGAGACTTTCTTTTCTCCATTGTAGGCCCTCTGCTCCTTTGTCGAAGATTAGCTGTCCATAGATGTGTGGTTTTATCTCTGGGCTTTCAATTCTGTTCCATTGATCTGTGGACCTGTTTTTGTACCAGTACCATGCTGTTTTGATCACTGTAGCTTTGTAGTATGTTTTGAAATCGGGGATTGTGATTCCGCCGGCTTTGTTTTTCTTGCTCAAGATTGCTTTAGCAATTCGTGGTCTTTTGTTCCCCCATATGAATTTTAGGATTGTTTGTTCAATTTCTGTGAAGAATGTTCTGGGGATTCTGATTGGGATAGCATTGAATCTGTATATTGCTTTAGGTAGTATGGACATTTTAACTATGTTTATTCTTCCAATCCATGTGCAAGGAATGTCTTTCCATCTCTTTATGTCATCGTCAATTTCTTTCAAGAAAGTCTTGTAGTTTTCATTGTATAGATCCTTCACTTCCTTGGTTAAGTTTATCCCAAGGTATTTTATTCTTTTCGTTGCGATGGTGAATGGGATAGAGTTCTTGAGTTCTTTTTCTGTTAGTTTATTGTTAGTGTATAGAAATGCTACTGATTTATGCACGTTAATTTTATACCCTGCTACTTTGCTGTAGTTGTTGATTATTTCTAATAGTTTTTCTGTGGATTCTTTGGGGTTTTCTATGTATAAGATCATGTCGTCTGCAAACAACGCGAGTTTTACTTCTTCGTTACCTATTTGGATTCCTTTTATTTTTTTTTCCTGCCGAATTGCTCTGGCCAGCACCTCCAGTACTATGTTGAATAGGAGTGGTGAAAGTGGGCACCCTTGTCTTGTTCCTGTCCTCAGAGGGATGGCTTTCAGCTTTTGTCCATTGAGTATGATGTTGGCTGTGGGTCTATCATATATGGCCTTTATTATGTTGAGGTACTTTCCTTCTATACCCATTTTACTGAGGGTTTTTATCATAAATGGGTGTTGGATCTTGTCGAATGCTTTCTCTGCGTCTATTGAGATGATCATGTGGTTTTTGTTTTTCATTTTGTTGATGTAGTGTATCACGTTGATTGACTTGCGGATGTTGAACCATCCCTGTGTCCCTGGTATAAATCCCACTTGATCATGGTGTATAATCTTTTTGATGTATTGCTGTAATCGGTTTGCCAAAATTTTGTTGAGGATTTTTGCATCTATGTTCATCAGTGATATCGGCCTGTAGTTCTCCTTCTTTGTGTTGTCCTTGTCAGGTTTGGGGATCAGAGTGATGTTGGCTTCATAGAATGTGTTAGGGAGTTCTCCATCTTTCTCAATTTTCTGGAACAGTTTGAGGAGAATAGGTATTAAGTCTTCTTTGAATGTTTGGTAGAATTCTCCAGTTTACGTGTATTTTATATTGTGGATCCAATAACAAATTACTGTAGTTAACGTTATTTTTATTCATTCATTCATTCATTCATTTATTTATTTATTTTGAGGAATATTAGCCCTGAGCTAACACCTGCTGCCAGTCTTCCCCTTTTTGCTGAGGAAGACTGGTCCTAAGCTAACATCCATGCCCATCTTCCTCTACTTTATATGTGGGACGCCTACCACAGCATGGCTTACCAAGCGGTGCCATGTCCGCACCTGGGATCTGAACCGGTGAACCCTGGGCTGCTGAAGTGGAACCTGAGAACTTAACCTCTGTGCCACTGGGCCAGCCCCTATGGTTATTTTTTAATACATTTGTTTTTTTAACTTTTAAACTAGAGTTGTAACTGAATTGTATACCATCGTTGCAATACTAGAGAATCTGACTTTTACTAGATATGTACCATTACCTGTTTTACACTTACATTCATATGCTCTTATAATATTAATCAGCATCCTTTTATTTCTGCTTGAAGGACTCCCTTTAGTATTTCTTGTAAGGCAGGAATACTAATACTGAATTCTCTCAGCTTTTGTTTGTTCAGGAAAATCATCATCTTTTACTCATTTGTGAAGGACAGCTTTGCTAGGTATAGTATTCTTAGTTGACAGGATTTTTCTTTTAATATATTGATTATATCAACCTATTCTCTCCTGGCCTGCAAAATTTCTGTTGAGAAATCTACCCATCGTCTTAATGGATCTAATTTAGTCTAATTTTTCCTAATTTCATGGGGGTAGGTTATTCTTTATGATGTGGTGTTCTCCTCTTGCTTGCCAAATTCCTCCTTTGTCTTTGACTTTTGTAAATTTAATTATAATGTATCTCTGTGTAGCCCTTTTTGATTTCAACTTATTTGGGGTCCTTTGGGCCTCATGACTCTGGATGTCCATTTCTTTCCCCAGGTTTGGAAAGTTTTCAACCATTAGTGCTTTAAAAACACTTTCTGTTCCTTTTTCTTTCTCTTCTCCTTTTGGGATTCCCATAATGCATGTATTGTTCTATTGATGGTGTCCCATGAGTCCTGTAGTCTTTCTTCACTCTTTTTCATTCTTTTTGCTTCTCTAACTGAATAATTTCAAATGACCTATCTTCTAGTTCACTGATTCTTCCATCTGCTTGATCAAGTCTGGTGTTGAAGCTCTCCCTTCAGGTCAGTCATTGTATTCTTGAACTCTAGGATTTCTATTGTTTTTTTCTTTAACAGTTTCTATTTCTTTGTTGAACTTCTCATTTTGTTCATGCATTTTTTTTTCCCTAATTTCATTTAGTTGTCTGTGTTTTCATGTAGTTTACTATAAACTTCAAGGGCATTATTCTGAATTCTTTGCAGAGAGTTCATAGTTCTCCATTTCTTTAGGTTCAGTTATTACAGCTTTATTGCTTTCCTTTGCTGGTATAATGTTTACCTGATTCTTTCTGATCTTTGATTCTTTGCATTGGTATCTATGCATTTGAGTAAGTGGTCTCCTCTTCCATACTTTACAAGTTGACTTCTTCAGAGACAGTCTTTCACCAGTAAGCTCAGCTTGGGGTTCAGGACAGGTCAGCTGGTAGCATCCTTGGGCAGGTGGGGCTTGATATTGAGGTTTCTCTTTGGGTAAGGCCACTGACTGAACTGAGTTCAGGGTGGGTACCACCATCTGGGAACATTTGGATAAAACTACTCCCTTGGTTCTCTGCCCAAGTACAATTGTAGGATGGGCTCTTTAGTTGCTCTGATTCTCTGGTCAATGTCCCTAGTCAAATGGGACTGGTGCTATACTCAGCAGTTAGGCAGGCCTGCAAATTTGCTTCTTTGCCTGAGTGGAACCATAGAATGTGCTTCGGAGTTGTTAGGTTTGATTGCTGGGAACCTGAAAACAGAAAAGCTGCCCACCAAGCTCCCAGCTCAGATAGTATCACCAGCTTTGCTCTGCAGATGGACAGACCGCTGGCTTGGCTCTCTGCTTGAGTGGAGGTGTCAGCAGGGATGTAGACTGTGTTATGCAGCTGCCCAGGTATTTTGGTTAGGCTTCATCATGGGCAGGACAGGAGGAATATTCAGCCCTAGTCAGGGCTTCAAATTTGCTTCCCAGCCTGGGCAGGGCTGTATAACAGGCTCCACAGCCAGTATGGCTTGCTTGCCAGGAACCCAAATCAGGCAAAACTGTGCATCAAGCTCCCTGACTAGATGGAGTCATCAGCTGGGCAGTCTCTGGCTTGGTATTCCACACAAGTACTGTTAGGCTACTCAGTCTCCTGGGTGCTCTAGCCAGACTTTCTGGCTAACAAGACTGGGCATTGCACTCAGCAGTAGACAGCACTCGGAAGTAGCTTTCTTGCCTGGCTGAGGTGGCAAAACAGGGTCCAAGGCCACATTGTTTGGAGTCTTGAATCAGGCAGAACTGCCCACTGAGTTCCCTGGTCAGATGGGGTCACTGTCTTGTATTTAGCTTTTTAAGATTCTGCCAAATAATTCCTGCTAGCAATGTATGGGTGATTCAGTGACTCTGCATCCTCTCAAGCATTTGGTGTTATCACTTTATATTAGCCATTCTAATAGATGGGTAATGATATTTCATTGTGGTCTTAATTTTGCATTGTGATAATAACTAATGATGCTAAACATTCTTAGTGTGTTTATTTGCCGTATGTATATTCTTTTTGGTGAAATATTTCATTGTCTTTGGCCTTTCTTTTAATTGGATCATTTGATTTTTTACTGATGAGTTTTGAGAGTTCTTTATATATTGTAGATATGAATCCTATATGAGATTTTATTTGCAAATATTTTCTTCCAGCCTGTTGCTTGTGTTTTCATCCTTTTAACAGGGTCTTTCGCAGAGGAAAATGTTTTTATTTTGATGAAATTCAATCTATCAACTTTCTCCTTCTGTTTGATGGACTATGCTTTTAATGTCATAACTAAGAACTCAGCCAGCCCTGGTGGTCTAGTGCTTAAGATTTGGTCCTAACATCACCATGGCCCAGGTTTGTTTCCTCATCAGAGAACCACATCACTCATCTGTCAGTTGTCGTACTGTGGTGGCTGCATGTTACTGTGATGCTGAAAGCTATGCCAGTGGTATTTCAAATACAGCGGAGTCACCCATAGTAGACAGGTTTCAGCAGAGCTTCCAGACTAAGATGACTAGGGAGAAGGACCTGGACACCCACTTCAGAAAAAATTAGCCATGAAAACCCTGTGAATAGCATGGAGCATTGTCTGGTATAGTGCCGAAAGGTGAGAGGGTGGCACAAAACAATGAGGCAGGGTTCCACTCTGTTGTTTACAGGGTCACTAGGAGTTGGAATCAGTTTGACTGCACTAACAACAAAAGAACTCATTGACCAATCCCTGGTCTCAAAGATTTGCTCCTATATTTTCTTCTCAAAGTTTTTATAGGTTTAAATTTTATATTTAAGTGTATGGTGCATTTTTAGTTAATTTTTGTATGAAGTATGATGTTAGATCAAAGGGTTTTTTTGTCAAAGGTTTTTTTGGGGGTTTTTTTGCCTGTAGATATCCATTTCTTTCAACATTATTTGTTAAAAGGTCTGTACTCCATTGGATTTCTTTTGAACTTTGCTCAAAAATCAGTTGATTTTACTTGAGTGGAACTATTTCTTAGTTATATATTCTGTTCCACTGATCTATGTGTCAATATTTTCACCAATATCAGTCTTTATGTTACTGTAGCTGCATGATAAGTCTTGAAATCAGGTAGACTGATTCTTCCCACATTATTATCATTTTTCAAAATTGTGTTAGCTATTCTAGTTTCCCTGAATTTTTTGTAGATTTCTTGGGATTGTCTACATACACAATCTTGTCCTCTCTAAATAGAGACAGTTTATTTCTACCTCTCCAGTGTATATGTCTTTCATTGAATATTTTTGCCTTTGTGTGCTGACTAGAGCTTCCATTACTATGATAAATAGCAGTGGTAAGAGTGGACATCCTTGCCATTTTCCTCATCTTAGAGCAAAAACATTCAGTCTCTTAGCATTTATGATGTTAGCTATTGGTTTTTTATAGATGTTCTTTATCAAGTTGGAGTTCTTCCCTATTCCTTGTTTGCTGAGAGTTTTTGTCATGAATAGGTGTTGGATTTTCAAATGTTTTTACTGTGTCAATTGATACAATCATGTAATTTTTCATTTTTAGCTTGCTAAAATGATGGATTGCATTGAATGATATTCATATATTGAACCGTGCTTACATTCCTGGATAAACCTACTTGGTCATAGTGTATAATTCCTTTTATAAATTCCTGAATTATTTTCACCAATTTTCTTAAAGAATTTTTACATTTATACATGTAAGGGATATTGATCTGTACTTTTGGGATTTTTTTGGTACTATCTTTGTCTGGGATACCACAGTAATACTTACTTCATAAAATTAGTTGGGAAGTGTTCCCTCCTCTTCTGTGTTCTAGAAGAAATTGTATAGCTTTGGTATTAATTCTTCATTATGCTTTTGATAAATTTAATTTCCTTTTGCATTTCATCTTGATAAGTTGTTGTAATGTGCGTTTTTTGAGGAATTAGTCCATTCATCTACACTATCAAATTGTTATCTGTAGAATTGTTATAGTATTCCCTTATCCTTTTGATGTCTTCAAGGTCTGTAATGATTCTGATGTTTCATTCCTGATATTAGTGGTTTGTGTCTTCTCTCTTTTGTTCTTTGTCAGTCTTGCTAGAGATTTCTCTATTTTATTGAACTTTTCAAAGAATAAGCTGTTTCATTGGTTTTTCTCTGCAGTTTCTGTTTTCAGTTTCATAGCTTTCTGCTTGTTATTATTTCCTTTTTTCTGTCTACATTGAGTTTACTTTGCTCTTCTTTTTCCAGTTTCTTGATGTAGGAGTTTAGATTATTGATTTGAGATCTTTATTCTTTTCTAATACATGCATACCTTGGACATACTGTGAGGTCAGTTCCAGACTGCCAAAATAAAGCAAATATCACGATAAGTGAATCACATGAATTTTTTGGTTTCCCAGTGCATATGAAAGTTATGTTTCTAAATACTGTAGTCTATTAAGTGTGCAATAGCATTATGTCTAAAAAGTACATACTTTAATTAAAAAATACTTGCTAAAAATTGCTAACCATTATCTGAGCCTTCAGTGAGCATAATCTTTTTGTGGAGGAAGATCTTGGAAAAAATGTAATATCTTCAAAGTGCTATGAAGCAAAGCACAATAAAACAAGATATGCCTGTATAAGCACTTAGTGCTGTGAATTTTCCTCTCAGCATTGTTTTAGCTACTCCCATACATTTTGATATGTTGTATTTTCATTTTTATTCAGTTCAATGTTTTTTTTTTTTAATTTCCCTTGAGACTTTCTCTTTGATTCATAGATTGCTTAGAAGTGTGTTATTTAGTTTCCAAGTGCATGGAAATTTTCATGTTATCTTTTTCTTATTGAGTTCTAGTTTGATTTCATTGTGGTCAGAGAACATAGTGTGTGATTTCAATTCTTTTAAATCATTTGAGGTTTATTTTGTGGGTCAGGAAATGGTCACTCTTGGTATATGTTTCATAGGCTCTTGAAAATAATGTATTCTCTTGTTAGATGGAGTTTTCTATAAATGTTAATTAGATTCTGTTGGTTGATGGTGTTGAGTTCTTCTATATCATTGCCGATTTACTCTTCTTTTGTTCTATTAATTTCAGAGAGGGGTGATAAAGTCTCCAGCAATATTGGTGCATTTGTCTATTTTTCATTTCAGTTCTATCAGTTTTTGCTTCACATATTTTGCAGCTGTGTTGTTTGATACGTACACATTTAGGTTTGCTGTGTCTTTTTGGTAGATTGACATTCTGTAACATTCCTCTCTGTTCCTGATAATTTTCTTCACTGAAGTCTACTTTATCTGATATTAAGATAGCCACACATTTAAAACATTTTTTAGTTAATGCATGTATGTTATATCTTTTTCCATCCTTTGACTTTCAACCTACTTATACCATTGTATTTGAAATGAGTTACTTGTGGAAAGCATAAATTTGGGTCATTTTTTAAAATCTGCTCTGCTAATATGTCTTTTAATTGGTGTATATAGACCACTTACATTTAGTGCAATTATTGATTTGTTAGTACTTGTCCTTTTTTGTTTGTTTTCTGTTTACTCTCTCTTATAATGTCTCTCGTTTCTTTTTTTGCCTTCCTGTGGGTTACTTGAACCTTTTTAGAATTCCATTTTGATTCAGCTCGAGTGGCTATGAGTATATCTCTTTGTATAGATTTTTTGAGTGGTTCTAGCAGTCACATTATTTATACGTATATATGTAATACATGTATGTGTGTGGATATATGTACACACACACAATGTATATTTTATGACAATACTAGTGTCAGCATTTTACCAGTTTAAGCAATGTGTAGAAACTTTATGCCCTTTTGCTTCCTTTACTCTCCCTCATATCCTCATAATATAATTGTTTTATGTAATTCTTTTATGTACATTGAGAGCCATGTTAGGCAGTGTTATAATTTTTGCTTCAACCATCAAACATAATTTAGAAAAATCAGGGAGAGACAGAAAGTCTATTGTATTTAACCAGGTTATTACTCTTTCTCTAGTCTTTCTTTTTTTATTCTTTTTTTGTGTGTGTGATTGCATCCCAATAAAACTTTATGGACATTACAATTTGAATTTCACATAGTTTTCACGTCACAAAATATTATTGACCTTTTGATTTCTTTTTTTTTTATTGAGGTAAAATTGGTATATAATATTATATAAGTTTCAGGTCTATGACATTGTAATTTGATACCTGTATACACTACAAAGTGCTCAACACCAAAAATCTAGTTACCATCCATTACCATATAATTGATCCCCTTTACCCATTTCACTCTTCTCCCATCCCCCTTCCCCTCTCGTAACCACCAGTCTGTTCTCTTTATCTATGAGTTTGGTTTGGTTTTGTTTGTTCACTTGTTTTGTTTTTTCAGATTCCACATGTGAATGAAATCATATGGAATTTGTCTTTCTTTGACTTATTTCACTTAAGTGTCATACCCTCAAGGTCCATCCATGTCACACATGGCAAGGTTTCATTCTTTTTTATGGCTGAGTATATTCTATTTTATATATATACCACATCCTCTTTATTAGTTCACCCATCGATGGACACTTAGATTGTTTGCATATCTTGATTATTGTATATAATGATGAATATTGTATATAATGATTGTATATAATGATGTATATAGTGAACATAGAGGTGCATATATCTTTTTGAATTAGTGTTTTTGTATTATTCAGGTAAATACTGTTGACACAAATAATCCATAACCAATCTATAAATCAAAATTGGGAGTGAGTTTATTATGAGCCAGATCTGAGCACCATATAGCCCGGGAGAGTCCTTTCACAAAGGAATGGAGCACTCCAAAGAAGTAGGAGTGTACAGAGTGATTATATACCATCAAAGCACATGTATCACAAATGATTGGAATGTCCCTTTTACAACAGTCAGAAGACAGCAATTCACACAGCAGTTGAACACACCAGCTAGCAGTGGTCTGCAGCTGGGTGGTCACAGCAGGTCAGCAATCAATCCCTAGCCTAGGGAGAGATGCTTATCTTTAAGGAAATGCCAATGTGGGGGAAGTTGCATCTTTCTTTATCTTAAAAGGCATTGTTCTTGTCTTCGTGATATAGTAAATACTTAAAGCAATATAACAATGTATGCTCAACGGCCACGTCAGGCCCTTTCGGAAAAACAAGGTCAGGCCGAGTTAGTTTTACACCATATGGCTTCCTCGTATATTCCAGTATTTCCTGTTGTTTTCCATTTATTTATCAATACCCAGAGGTAGAATGGTTGGATCATATGGTAGTTTTATACTAAAGTTTTTGAGGAATCTCCATACTGTTTTCTTTAATGACTACACCAATTTACATTCCCACCAACAGTGAATGAGAGTTTCCTTTTCTCTACATCCTTTCCAACACTTGTTATTTCTTATCTTTTTGATAGTAGCCAGTGTAACAATGCTCATTGTGGTTTTGATTTGCATTTCTCTAATGATTAGTGATGTTGAGGATCTTTTCATGTGCCTATTGGCCATCTGTATGTCTTCTTGAAAAAATGTCCATTCAAATCTTCTGCCCCTTTTTAAATCAGATTTTTTGTTGTTGTTGAGTTGTATCAGTTCTTTATATATTTTGGACGTTAACTAACCTGTTATAGGATACATGGTTTGCACATATCTTCGTTCATTTAGTAGATTGTTTTATTTTGATAATGGTTTCCTTTGCTATGTAAAAGCTTTTTAGTTTACAGTTTTAGTTTTAAGCTTTAAAGTTTTTAGTTTTAAAAGTTTTTTAGTTTGATGTAGTCCCATTTGTTGAATTTTGCTTTTCTGTCCCTTGCCTTTGGAGTCAGATCCACAAAAACAGGGCTAAGACCAATGTCAAGGAACTTATCACCTATGTTTTCTTCTAGCAGTTTTATGATCACAGGTCTTCCATCCAAGTCTTTAATTCATTTTGAGTTTATTTTTGTGTATGGTGTAAGATAGTGGTCTAGTTTCATTCCTTTGTATGTGGCTGTCCAGTTTTCCCAACACGGTTTATTGAAGAGACTGTCCTTTCCCCATTGTATGTTCTTGGCTCTTTTGTCATAAATTAATTGTCCATATATGTATGGGTTTGTTTCTGGGCTCTCAGTTCTGTTCCATTGATCTATGTGTCTGCTTTTATGCCAATACCATCCTGTTTTGATTACTATGGCTTTGTAGTATGGTTTGAAATCAGGGACAATGGTACCTCCAGCATTGTTCTTCTTTCTCAAGATTGCTTTGGCTATTCAGGATCTTTTGTGGTTCCATAAAAATTTTAGGATTATTTGTTCTAGTTCTGTGAAAAATGCCGTTAAAATTTCAATAGGGATTGCATTGAATCTGTAGATTGCTTTGGGTAGTATAGACATTTTAGCAATATTAATTCTTTATTAATAATTCTTTATTAATTCCAATACATGAGCACAGAATACCTTTCCATTTACTGTCATATGTCTCATAACCACATTCTGGTCAATGATGGACTGCATATATGACAGTGGTCCCATAAGATTAATATCATATAGCCTAAGTGTGTAGTAGGCTATACCATCTAGATTTGTGTAAGTACTGTAGGGAAGAAGAAGTTTTCCTCTACCCTTCTCCATTCTTCTGACTGGCCTAAGAATTAAATTGACGTGAGACAGATTTACAGGAGAAAAACAAACAAAAATTTGATAACAGGTACACGTGGGAGAAATCCAGGAAAACTGAGTAACTGGCTAAAATGGCCAAAGCCCTCACCTTTAATACCATTCTCAGCTAAAGACAAAAGAAGATGTTGGGGGTGGGGAGAGTCAGGGACTTCACAAGGAAGGCAAGCAATTCACGGGTAGGTAAAAAGGAGCAAACGTTTGGGAAATGAGTTTGGCCCCACAGAAACAGAAGAGCACAGAGGGGGCCCAACAAACACCTTTTCTAGGTTCCTCCTTGTCTACCACCTGGTTCATGTTATGCTGATGTGATAGATGGCTTCCTGAGACAGGTTTTTCTATCTGAATTCTTTTAGGCAGTTAAAGGGGAGGTAACAAGAAAACTTCCTGAATCTTTTGTTTCTTAAAAATAAAAAGCTAAAATAATCCCTATGTTAAAGAGACACATTTTGGGGTGGCAAATTTTGTTCCCTTCGGTATACTCTATGCTATTTACACAACAGCAAAATCACCTAAGGACGTACTTCTCAGAACTTGTCCTGGTCATTAAGCAATGCATGACTGTATTTGTGTTCTTTCTTCCTTCTTAATATTCCAATATTTTTTCTTTTATTATTAAATTTCTAGTTAGAGAACTTCCTTATCCACTTTTTTAGAATAAATCTGCTCATGACAAATTCTCATTTTCCCTCATCTCAGAATGTCTTGATTTCCCCTTCATTCCTAACGGATGGTTGAGGATTGGGGATGGGGTAAGTAAAGCTGAAGTGATAAATAGGGACTGGCTCATGCTAAGTCTTACATACCGTGTAAGGGAGCTTGGGTTTCTTTCTCTAGTTAATGAGGAATGTTTAGAAGGATTTTAGGTAGGAGAGGCATGATATCATTGGATTTACATTTTACATCACTCTGCTAGGAATACCACAGTGAGTAACAAAGATGTGGCTCCTATTCTCGTGGAGTTTACTATCTGATAGGGCAGATATACATATGCACACTATCAATTAAAAAAATCCAAGGGCCAGCCTGGTGTTGTAGTGGTTAAGTTTGTGCACCCTGCTTCAGTGGCCCAGGGTCTGCAGGTACAGATCTCAGGTGCGGACCTACACACAGCTCATCAAGCCATGCTGTGACAGCATCCCACATACAAAATAGAGGAAAATTGGCACAGGTGTTAGCTGAGGTACAATCTTTCTCAAGCAAAAAGAGGTAAATTGGCAACAGATATTAGCTCAGGGCCAATCTTCCTCACCAAAAAACAAATCCAAACCTTTTAAATTAATGTTACTATATGTATATGTATATATAATTTACACATAATTATTTATGCATATTTATACATATGTAAATAATTTGGAACTTGTGATGAATTAAGTCAATTATTGAAGCCCGTAGTTCATGGATAAGAAGTGAATCCAAAGATATGTGTATATAGTAATTTTTATTCATATGAATGGAAATGTAAGTAAAACAACTTTATTAGAAATGTTCAAGTATCAAATTAATACAGTAGCTTTATACACAGGTATTCATTTTTGTCAAGTGGTTAAAAGTTAAAGCCTGCTGTGTTTACTCTTATGTGGAATGGCTTAGCAGAGAACTTGAAATTTTCTATTTTCTTAATTTGGTTTGAGTAAATTTCTATTCATAGACTTTATTTAATCATAACAAGGACAAGTGCTGTCAAAGAGGAGAGGTGCTAGAAAATGTATGAAAGGGGGACTCCATCCACATGATAACTAAAGCCATTGAAATGGATAAAAATCAATCAGGGAAAATAAGAAGAATTAGTAGAGAAAAGGGCCAAGGATAGAACACCAAGGATGAATAACCTTAAGTGATAAGCAATTCAGTTGAAGAATTCTTCATGCAGCACCTACTACATACCAGGTGCTGGTTGTAAATGAATTGAAAATATAGTGGAAAATACAATGTTTGGAAGGCACAAGGTGAGGAAGTTCTCTAGCTGAGGAAGGACTCACAAGGGCAGTGAGAGAAATGGCTGACAATTAGGAGAGGTGGCGGAAACCAAGGGAAGAGAATTCCAGGTAGGAAGTAGTTACCTGTATCCTCAAAAACTGAGGAAAAGTAGGTAAGGTAAGGACTGAAGTCATTGATGGTTCTTTGTGGGTGAGGTGGGGAGAGGTCAGATTACAGTGCTTTAGAGAGGGAATAATGGGCACAACTTGTATAATTTCTTTCTTTATTTTAAAGTTCAGTGAGGTGGGGCCTAGAGGAGCATGCCGATTCCAGAAAATATTTTTTGTTTTAGATGAGAAAAACTTGAGCATGCCAATACACTGAGGAGAAAGGTGGGATTTGGAGGGAAATTTGGGTAATGATTACAGCAATCTAAATTCAGCACCTACATCCATATCACAAAGCAAATCTTTTTAGACCGTTAAACCAATAAATCAGAACAATACTCAAATGCCCATTAACTCATGTCTGTCCATCTAATGTAGAAGCCTATTTACTTGATCTGTGTGCCTTTATGTGTAGTATAAATAACCCTTGCTAGTCCCTTTAAATATTCCTTTCCGTCATCATGGAATCAATAAGAGAGTCTGGCTCAAGTCTCAGCCAATTCTCTCTCTTCTTTCCGTTGATCCTGACACTCCAGATAAACTACTTCACTGCAATAGCTCTAGTATTCAACTTTTCTCTTAAGCCCTAGGAATTATTAGAGAGCTGCTGCTTCTGCCCCTCCCCCCACCACCTTATAATTATAAACTTTTTGATTAATGTCATTTATGTGATTTCCTTGCCTTTTATGTTAAATTTCTAATAGAAAATAAATACTAACTTCCTTCCTATTTAGCACATTTTATATGCTAAATTATGTATTCTTTTTAATATTCTCAACAACACAACTCGTCATTTCCTGCCTTCAGACTCAAACTGAAAAATCAGCTCTTCCTGAATTTCAGGCCTGCTGGCTGTCAGACTGGAACTTATACCATCAGCTGTCCTGGTTCTCAGGCCTTTGGATTCAGCCTGGAACTATACCATCGGCTCTCCTGGGTCTCCAACTCAACTGCTGATCTTGAGACCTCCATAATTGTGTGAGCCAATGCTTTATAAATAATAAATCTTTTTATATATATGTAGTCTTCCCATCTATATAATATATCCTGTATACATAGATATACTCATATAATCTTATTGGTCCAGTGGGTCTGTTTCTCAAGAGAACTCTAATACAATTGTTTTTGCCTTACTTTTCTTCAGAACTGGCCCTAAGCTGCTCATTATCTCTCACACTCATGACACCTGCTCTCATTCTTAATATATTTCCATGCTCACAGCTGCTTAGAACACTGCTCACAAAACTACTGCAAGTAACTTAATTTTCCAATGATACTGCCGGTTACATCCTATTACTCCTCCCTGCACACGCACACATACATGCACACTATTCTTCACACAGTACCTCAGCTGTCCAGTGGAACTTTATGTGATAATGAAAATCTTCTATATTTGTGCTGTACGATACAATAGCCACTAGGCACATGTATTGTCTGGGATCTCCAGAGAAACAGAACCAATTGGAGAAAGAGAGAGAGAGAATGATTGATTGACTGTAAGGAGTTGGCTTACGTGATTATGGAGGCTGAGAAGTCTCACAATCTACAGTCAGCACTCTGGAAACCCCGGAGAGTGGATAGTGTAGTTCCAGTCCTAGTCCTAGTCCAGAGGCAGGAGAAGACTAACATCCCAACTCAAAGACAGGCAGGCAGAGACAAAGGATTCTTTCTTACTCAGCCATTTATTCTATTCAGACCTTCGACAGATTGGATGAGTCCCACTCACATTAGGGAGGGCAGTCTGCTTAGTCCACCAGTTCAAATGCTGGTCTCATCCAGAACACTCTCACAGACACACCTAGAAATAATGTTTAGCCAGTTTGGGCAGCCTATGGCCCAGTCTGGTTGACACATAAAATTAACTATCCCACTACATTTGGCTACTGACCCCTTAAAATAGGACTTGAGCAACCACAGTACAAAATTTTTAATTTTATTTAATTTTAAGTAACTTAAATTTAAATAACTAAACATAGTTTATGGTTACTATATCGGACAACACAGCAGTAGCTTGTCTCAGTCCTAGAATGGAGCTTTGATTGACGCTGTAGGACCATTGAGAGTACTTCTCCAGTATCCAACTTCTACCTGGGCATCTTAGAAGACCCCCTTTTGGAGAAGGAGGCCACCGTGCAAGAAGTCTGACTACCCTGAGACTGCCATGTGATGAGGAAGCATAAGCTAGCCAACACGAAGAGAGGGCATTAAGAGAGAGAGGGCCTCATCCGTTCAGCCATCCCAGTTGAAACATCAGAAATGTGAATGAAGAAACCATATTGGACCTCTAATCCAGTCAGGTCTTCAGGTGACTTCAGCCACAGCTGCCATCCGCCTCTAGCCATGTGAAAGCCCCCAAGCAGGAAGCTCCAGCTAAACCCACAGAACCATGAGAGAGAATGATAAATTGCTATCTTAAGCCATGGAGTTTGGGGGTCATTGGCAAAACAGTAGATAACCAGAACAGAAAGATACTGAGGAATCAAGATTCCCTGTTTCTCTGTCTCCCCAAGTCCCAGTCTCCTTTTACTTTCTGTTTCCCACTTCCTTGCTTTTGGTGGTACAAACTTTTATGCTTGAAGCTGAATTTGCAGTTTGGGAAAGTCACAATTATCTGACCTTCAACTATGTTGGATTTCTGGCCTCATGTTTAAAAGACCTTTCTTCCTGCTTTTTTCCTTCCTGCTGTTTTCCTTCCTGCTTTCAATTAGGCCAATTTGAACCACTGCTTACCGTTTTCTTCCTTACTAAAGGCTGTAACTACAAAAGTTAATACAATCTAGCACTCTGATCTTTTTCAATCAATTCTCTTTTAAAAGTCTAACCTCAGAAGGTACATATCGATGCTTCAAGATCAGTATTTTAACATCTGCTTGGCTACCAGAAGGAAATGGATGGGAGGGGAGAGGGCTGTGTTGTGTATATACTCAAATGATAACTACTGTATAAATATTACCTCTTATGTGTAACAATAAGACTGGTCATACACTGAGATCCTATCTAAGCTTTTTATACAACTTATAAATTTTGCTATCTGACACAATTATATAGCATTGAATGTTATACCTTAATAAAATACTTTTTATCCCAGTGAGCTCATCACTTAAGAAAACTAAAAGGAATTTATTATTAAATATCATGAAAAAAATGTTTAGAACGTTACTATCTTATAATTGTTCTTTGTGAGCATTTTTGTGTAATTGACAGTAAGTGAGAAAATGTTGGAGTGTGATAATTTCATTAGGACTCTACTCCATCACTGATTTTTTGTTTTCTCATTCCAGTTCTAAGAACAGGTAGAATTGGCTATGGATAATTCATATGATTTCAATCGACGAAATTCATGTAATGGAATTCCATCTGAGAAGAAGAACAGCTTCCTTGTGTCAGAAGATCACGGACAGAAAATCTTAAGTGTACTACAGAATTTTAGAGAACAAAATGTCTTTTATGATTTCAAAATAATCATGAAAGATGAAACAATCCCATGTCATCGTTGTGTGTTAGCAGCATGCAGTGACTTTTTCAGGTACTTTTCCTTGTCTATACAGCTGTGCCTCATATTTTATGATACGGATAATTATGCTATTTTTTTTATATCTATACTCAGTTTTTCCCCCACAAGAGCATGCAGCAGTAATTTTTAATTTGTAAAAACAGCTAATTAGAACCTAAGAGTAACTAATGATTTTGAGGATAAAAATTTAAGACTACTTTTTTTAAAACTCAGGTCTTCCCAGGCCAGCATTTCCTAGAGGTCTATGGAACATTAGTCCCTTGAAATTTTCTGGGAAAAAAATTTGTTTTGATCTGGGGTCAGTTTTGTTCGGGGGATCCCTTCGCTGTATCATTTAGGTAAGAGGAAAGGACAGAATGATAAAAAATGGAAGCCAAGTTCGAAGAAAATGAAGAATCTGAGAGGAAAATAAATTTCAGTCATTTATTGTATCCACGGATTATCCAGGGGAGAGGGACTCTAACCCAGAGGATTTCAAGATTTCTCCTCTCTTTGGCAAAGATATTCCTGTAGTAAGGAAATATCTCCAGAAGCATTTCTGGAGAGCACCAACTTGTTCTGATTCTGAACAACCTTCCAGATATGATTTGGTTCCCATGTATATCATCCTACAGGGAATGTCCTAGTCATGTCACTGTAAGAATCTACTGTGATGACAGTGGGTTTCTGATTCTGAAGGTTACAGGTCAGACACATGACTTTAGTATTGTAGTAACTGTATCAAGGTAATACCATCCTGAGAGGCCTCTTGGTCTGCAGACACACAAGCCTGTCTTCATGACATCCTGGCCTTCAGCCCTGCTAGTCATACTGCCGTGAACTTAAATCCTAATTGCAATATTTTTTATTATGTTCAATTTTGGAAGCAATTTTTATTTGCAGTAAAAAGAGTTTCAATCTCTGATAAATAAATGATAAAACAAAGTAAGGTTTAAGATATAAAAACACCTAGATGCAAGTTGACTTATACTGGTTTAATCCTTAGTTTAACTCCTATTTTGCTACCAACATCTAACCAACATCTTAGACCTTACTCTTATTGCCTTCTGGAGTAAATCTTATAGGCTGTAATTCATTCAGCAAAAACTTAACTGATGTTGACTACTTGCTAAACACCTGTTCCTGTAGGGCTTTTGCTTTGAATTTGGGAGCAATGGCTCAGTGCTCCATCATGGTTCACTGGGGACAGGGAGATGACAACAGTCTTTAGCTGTTTGCCTAACTAGACTATATGTCTCCATCTGTTCTTTTCACCCCTTCTCTCAGGTAACCTAAGTTATTCTTTTTTGCACTCCACTGGGGCCCTAACTGTTCTTGTCCTCTGACACGATCAGGTTACACCAATTTCTTCCCACCTCTCTTCTGATCCAGCTTTTCTTCCAAGTGTCTCGACTGCTCCCTTAGCTTTCATGTCACCTCTTCATCGCAAGAAGCCGTATGATATAAGGGTTAAGTACTTGGCCTCTTAATACACATGCCCTAAATCTAAATCCCAGCTCCACCTCTTATTAGATGTGTGACCTTAGGCAAGTTACTTAACCTCTTCAGGCCTCAGTTGCCTTATTTGTAAAAAATTAAGATAATAAAAATAGAACCTAAGTCATAGAGTCATTATGAGGGTTAAATGAAATTAATGACTAGGATGGTGTCCACTACATTCAACTAATATTAGTAATCATTATTATTATTATTATTTCCAAACCTAGGCAAAAATGGAAATAATCTGATGTGAACATACAGCCTGATTCCCCTATAATGTTTTCATGTTAACAAAATAACAAGTTCATGTAAACATTTGAATTGGCAGTCTTCTGCTCTTTATATTGAGGTTATTTATTAATTAAATGTCCCTGCACATAATTTTTGTCCCTACTACTTTGTTCAGCTTACTCCTAGCTTTCTATGGATCTGCTTTAAATTTTTTGAATTATTGTTAGAACAATAGATTTTTAAAAATTTTTACTGCTTTGAAGTAACACAAATGACAGTTTCATAATGACCTAAATCCTTTATAATATATTGTATTTTACTAAATGAGTAGAGTTCACATAAAAATATGTATAAATGTAGATGGAAGTCTATAATTTACGCTTTTGTATGATAAGGCCACTAATTCATATTTGTGCTATAATCAAACTGACTGGAGTACTGGAAGGAAGAACACAAAATAAAAATAGCAGAAAAGTACACAATGCATGATAAATGCCCTTTACAATGCTTTTGGAAAATGAAAATTATTATTGAGATGTAAAGTCATTGGAGACAAGATTGCAAAGGAATCACACATATTATGTAACCGCTTTATGATAACATGGTCAATTTGAGATGGATATTAATGGATGCTTTAAAGATGAATAGGATGAAGTATAGAAATATGATCTTATGTGTATCGTCTCAAAGATAATTCAGAAGCTGATGGTAAATTAAAAATACATAGAATCTGATAGAAAGCATTTGTTTTCTTAAAATAATAGCAATACCAGTTAATGCTTTGCATCAGTTAACTCATTTGTTCCTCTCACAACTCAGTGAAATAGGTACTACCAATATCCATGTTTTCAGATAAAGAATTTGAAGCTCAGTAAAGTTAAGTCACCTCCCCAAGGTCACACAGCTAATGAGTGGCAGAGGCTAGATGCCTACCCAGGCAGCTGGGTTCTGGAGGCCATGGTCTTAATATTACCCTAAACTGACTATAGATGTCTTAATAATCTAATATAATTATCATTACAAGTTAATATTTCTAAGTTGATATACATTATTGAAATACCCTGTATAATATATGACATATATATAATTTTTGTAACTATATTTATTTATTTTTGTATTAAGAAGTATTGAATAGCCTAGTAGGAAGGCACTGTGTCATCCTTTGTTTTCCTAAGGGGTATAATCTGTATTTGGAGGGCCCCTTATGTTTTTCAGTTGACTGCTAGTGCTTCTTAAACACCTTTAGTTACCCTATAGAGTAGACTCTAATTAAATTGGTTTCCCTCCAGAGCACTTGGGCACCTTGGGACACTGCTCACAAAGGTACCCTGGACAGTACTGACACAAACACAAACCAGTATTAAACCAGATCCAAAGCCAGTTGCTCTTGAGTCTTAATGAATGCTCACCTGGCAGTCCTTGGTTCTTTGTTGTAGCTCTTTCCCCTTTAATCTTAATCTCTATTTACTCTTCCACTGACAACCACCATAATGGGTTTGTTTAAAGTGTAAAAATGAATAACTCTGGATATGAAGTTAGTGTAAGGATGGATGGTAATATTGTTCTGACCAAAACCAATAGTGAAATACATCTTAGTCTCCTGCCCAAACATTTCCAGATAATTTATATTCTTGCTGAACCTGAGCCAAAAAAGTTCCTAATTCCTTAGATTCTATCAACTTTACATGTTGAGATAAATTAGAACTTATTATGAAGAACTTTCAAAGTGGTGTAATTATTCAAATCTGAGGACTCAGCTCCATCTCTCTGGCTATTTCAATGGAAACTGATTTTTAGCCTTTGGCTTTGTATGGTACACTGTTATTATTTAGTTCTATGAAATCACATTCCCTTTTTCCTAAAGTACTGTATGAAATGTGTCTTTTTAGATGTGTGTTTAAGTTTACCTTATTTGGTGGATTTTCCCACATAAACAGACTTGTTGGAGGTATCTAATACCTCACTGTATTCCATCTTTCACTTGTTTCACTACTGCCAAAATGAAAATTAGTTTGAAAGAGATTTTTAAATGCTAAACCCAAAAGCATTGTACATTTTAAGTAATTTTAGTTATTACCTGCACAGTTGATATTAAGAAAGCCACAGATAAAAAATTCTTCCATTAGAGAGATTTTACCCTAATTTTATTAATAATATATAAGAACATCAAATCAATATGTAAAATTTGAATCTTTTTATAGTCTTCTTTGGATTAGTTACTGTAGCTTAGATATAATGTATATATTTTGCTGTATAGGAGTTATTTAATATATATGTTTGATGGATAAATAGTATGGTGTATGACTATTCTAGATATTAAAATAATTTATTAGGATGCTTTAAAAATATATTTCATAGATATAGGAAGGAATAAAATAAGGAAACCTCTTTAAGATAATATTGAAATTGTTATGGAATAAAATATTCCTGTTTACTTGTTCTTCTGTGTTCTTTATTTTTGCAGGGCTATGTTTGAAGTAAACATGAAAGAAAGAGATGGTGGAAGTGTTACCATTACTAATTTGTCCTCCAAAGCAGTAAAAGCATTTCTTGATTATGCCTATACTGGAAAAACAAAGATAACAGATGATAATGTGGAAATGTTCTTCCAG
The DNA here is from genome assembly GCF_021613505.1 of Equus quagga. NCBI lineage: Eukaryota > Metazoa > Chordata > Mammalia > Perissodactyla > Equidae > Equus > Equus quagga. Next base: position 55,487,346 of record NC_060280.1, on the reverse strand, counting down.
TTGTCATCATTTCTCCAAGTTTCCTTCCTATCCAAGGCTTGCAGTGACTTTTTAATAAAAAGTATTAATCTTGTCAATTGTTTACAGTTATTATCTATGTCAGATAGCTATGGCTCTACCCGTTTGTTTGATCATGCATTGTACTTTGTACAACATCACTTTTCTTTAGTATTTAAATCCAGTGATTTCTTAGAGATTAATTTTGGAGTACTGCAAAAATGTCTAGAATCAGATGAATTAAATGTTCCTGAAGAAGAAACCGTACTGAAAGTTGTCCTTAGTTGGACTAAACATAACTTAGAATCCAGGCAAAAGCATCTGCCTCATTTGATTAAAAAAGTAAGATTACATCAGTTATCTGAGGAGACGCTTCAAGACTGTCTGCTCAGTGAGGAGTGTTTACTCAAAAGCACAAACTGTTTTGACATAATCATGGATGCAGTTAAGCGTGTGCAAGGTTCTGGTGGACTTTTCCCTGATGCTCGACCATCCACAACTGAAAAATACATATTTGTTCACAAAACTGAGGAAAATGGAGAAAGTCAATATACATTTTGCTATAATATTAAAACTGATTCGTGGAAAGTATTGTCACAGTCACACCTGATTGATTTGCCAGGATCTAGTCTGTCTAGTTATGGAGAGAAAATATTCCTGACAGGTGGTTGCAAAGGGCCATGTTGTAGAACGGTTAGGCTCCATATTGCAGAGTCCTACCATGATGCCACTGATCAAACCTGGTGCTACTGTCCAGTCAAAAATGATTTCTTCCTGGTATCGACTATGAAAACACCAAGAACCATGCATACATCAGTTATGGCTCTCAATAGATTATTTGTCATAGGTGGGAAGACTAGAGGATCTCAGGACATTAAAAGTCTCTTAGCTGTTGAATCTTACAACCCTCTTTCCAAAGAATGGATCTCTGTTAGCCCATTACCCAGAGGCATATACTATCCCGAAGCAAGTGCATGCCAAAATGTAATTTATGTTCTTGGATCAGAAGTAGAGATTACGGATGCCTTTAACCCATCACTTGATTGCTTTTTTAAATACAATGCTACAACTGATCAGTGGTCTGAACTAGTAGCAGAATTTGGGCAGTTTTTTCATGCAACACTAATTAAAGCTGTCCCAGTCAACTGCACACTGTATATATGTGACCTTTCCACCTATAAGGTTTATAGTTTTTGTCCAGATACTTGTGTTTGGAAGGGTGAAGGATCTTTTGAATGTGCAGGCTTTAATGCAGGTGCAGTTGGAATTGAAGATAAAATTTATATATTAGGTGGCGATTATGCACCGGATGAAATCACAGATGAAGTGCAGGTCTACCACAGCAGCAGGTCCGAGTGGGAAGAAGTTTCACCAATGCCAAGAGCCTTAACTGAATTTTACTGCCAGGCGATCCAGTTTAACAAATACAGGGACCCATGGTTTTCTAATCATTTCTAAAACTAGTGTGTGCTTAGACAGTCTAAAACTATTCCAGTTCTAGAAACCTACAGTTAATTTGTTAACCTTAATAGTTGGTAAAAAGGTCTTTACATCTTAATAAGATAAAATATTCCTTCTATTAGAGAATCACTATGAATGTATACCATATATGAATTAGCAGTTCCCAGAAACTTAAAATACAAAATATGTTTTATCAAAAATTACATTGAATATAATTTAATCTTGGAGAATCCAGAATATTTAGTATTTTCATATGTAAATAAAACCCATAGGCTTTGACGTTTTGATTTTTAAAGTACTCTATCCATAAAAGACTAATGAAAACAAATCAAAATTCATAGATTTATACTATTTAGATGGAAGAAATCTCTTTAGGTAGTAAAAATGAATTACACTGTATTATATGAACTAGAAAATAAATTAGAAAGAGGTGCGAATCCTCCCTTGTTACTATAGGTATAAGAGTTACTGAATGTCTGTCCTTTCTGATCATTGGTTAGCTTCTTTTAAGCCCTCCTTTTCTTGCACTTTTTTTGGTCAGAAATTTTTCTAAAACGCAATGTATTTCCCCAGGCTTCTAAACTGTACAGTAAACATGGCTTAACTTTTTTACTCTTCATTAAGAGCATAATGTACCATGTTATAAGGCCATCATGCCATCGGCAGTTACTGAAATGCTTTTAAAATTGCTAATTCTATTAGTTCTCAGTGTTGGTTGGTTTCAATTTCTATCAGTATCATATTTCTTTTTCTTTTCTGGCTCAAGCTCAGTAAATTAGCACTTTTGATTTAATTAGTAGTTTAAGTTATGCCTGACCTGAGTTTATCTTAACGTGTAACCCACTGAGTGACGTTCTTGGATTTGGGGAGGATAGTCCTAAAATCCTTTTTATGTATCATTGCCAGGTTCCAACATAACGGAGGAGGTGAAAAATCTGACTTCTAGATAAGTGGCTCATTATTGTTGCATTTCCTAACTTCTTAAATGTCTAAATTTGAGTTGCAATAAGAAATTTCAGGGTTTAAATTAGTACCGTATCAGTTTTCTGCGATGATACATACCATCTGTAAAGCACTGTGTTGGTTTACCAGTTCAGTAAATTATTCATAGTGAATTATTTTCTAAATTTAAAAAAATGACTGGGCTTTTGCTATGATTAGTGGAATTCACAACCTGTATTTGTTTAGATGTTTAATCACCTTTAACCCAAACAGTGGAAGAGTATCAATTATCCTTGTTCTCAGGATGATTCCGCCTTGCAAAAGGGTATGTTTCTTTAATCAGTTTAAAAGATATAAGCATTTTAGGTTTTAAGACCCCTGCTTTACATCTCAGGTAATGTATAGATTGCACCTCTCCAGAATCAGATGAGTTTCCCACACTCTGCAGTAAATATAAATCTGTTGTAAATGTACATATTTTTTAGAAGTGTGTTCCTGTAAGTATGGAAATGCAGCTAAATGAAGGTTCTTTTATTTTACCATATAAATTTATGCAATCAGAAGTTTCAAATATATTTTTCAAAATAGAACAAGATATTAGACTACATTATTATGCAATTCCAAAATCAGGGACCATCCCTAATGAGATGAGATAAAAAGTATTCTGTAGATTTGGTGGCCTTCCTCCCTACCTACTTTTGTTGGCTCTGCCTTTTCCTCTGTGGGTGTTTGTGTGTGTGTGTGTGTAAGAAAAAAATTCAGTAGAGGCTTTTGCGTGTGTGTGTGTGAGACTTTGAAAACAAATTATTTGAGAAAGACCATAACACAGTGGGTGACCTCTATGTGGATTTACTGAACAGTTAATTTAAGCATATACAAATAATTAAAGTATGCTTAAAATAAATATTGTTTTAATCACTGACTCTAGGAATTGTTAATCTCTTCTAGAAGAAACTAAAAAAAATAGAATCCCTTCCTGATCTTGTTTCCTTATCGAATCATCTTTATTTCCACCATTCTTCTCATTGGCCATTGATTTATGGTTATGTTTCTAGAAATATCCTTGTCATCAAGCCCTAGGTGGCTCTCTCTGCATTTGATTTAATACACTTTCTAATGCACAAGTTTTCTGCCTGTTTCCGCAATTGCTGCATGTTACTTGTTAATCATTTTCATTTATTGCCATCCCTTTCCATCTGCACCTGAGAGCTCTTCATCAGTTATAACTGCAAGAAAAGTACTCTCTCTAATCATAAAGCCCCAAACTCTTCCTTTATTTACTGTTCTCTTTCCTTGGCACCATAGTAATCTGTGCTGGGCTTGGCTCCACTAATAATTGATCTTGTTCTCTCTCATTTTGCATCTTGTAAAGTTTGCACTTTCATTTGATCTATCTGCCTTATCAAAAAATGATCTGCGTGTTCAAAACCTTCAAGGAATCTAGCCACTTACACACATGGTCAGTGACTAAACTGTTTATATCTTTCTGATCATGCCTGTTGCTGTGGCTTCACTCTCCAAGAACCATACATATCATTCTGGCCTCACCCTCCATTCTGGATCTCTGACATGCAAATCTCAGTGATCTCTAAGGTTCTATTCTCGGTACCCCCAAAGAAGCTATTTTCCCTGTCTGTAAGTTCAGGAAATAACATCCCTTTATCTATGGCCTCTTCCTTTAGTCTTTTTTTTCTTTAAGTCTACTTTCTTTTCATTATCATCCTTCAGCTAATGCCGCAGGGTAAGAGATAAAACAATTCTGCTCATTATCCAGATTGCTGTCATTCTTGTGGAAAATTTTAACATTTCTAAATCCTTTATCATTTGTCTTGCTCCACTACGTTTCACAAAAGAAAGAATTCTAATTTCGTAGTGTCTTCTGAAATTGAAAAGTATATAGCATTATTAAATATAAAAAAGATTAAGTTCAACATATGAGATAATTCAGAGTTAATGGATATTCCTAGAGTGATCTTCAAACTTGGTTTAAAATGTGGAGCACTTTTATTCATCTATTGCCTGTGCAACTAAGCAGTATGAAGAATATTTGCATAATCAAAATTAACTACATTCCCATAACACTCGACTCTGGTATGAGGAGGGAAAGAGGTCTTTATCATGGCAATATTCATTACATACTACCCTTGGAAACTAGAATATTATTGGAGAGCAACTACATGCTACAACATGATTCTATTTTTCCCAGATACCAAGAAGAGCAATTGCATATGTGTTCACTGTACCCAGCTCAAGGTACACGATTTCAAAATCAGTCAACTAGAAAAGGCAAACATCTGTTTATGTTTTCAGAATTGGAGGCAGAAATTATAATGGAATGATTAAATACATTGTTGAATATATAGTGTTTACTTTTAGATCATCATTCTCAGTTCAATTGGATCCAGTGTTTGGAAACTCTTCTCCTATTATATTTAGAATTGAGTGTGTAAGACAAAAATGTCTTCCAATGGACAGCTCTGGAGGGTAACCTAAAAACAAAAGCTGGAACTTGTAGGGAAGCAGGTTTCTCTTCAATGTAAGAAACAACTTTACTCCACTTTATAAAGCCATACTTTAGGATACGCCTAGTTATCAAAGACTGTGGCATGTGGCGTATGATTAGCCCAATACCTTCCTACACAGGAGTCCACGACCAAAGATTTCTACATTCTGTTTACACATTTGGATCTTAATAGTTTTGTGATGTAGGACTAATTGCTTCCTCCAATTTATTTAGCATTTTAGGCATTCCAAGTAACTTGGTTTCAATGGTTCTGCATACTCAAGATTTCAATAGGACTTGAGTTTTAAAAGTACATCATTTTTAGGAGCATTCTTACTGAAGGAAATTTGTTCTTTTTTCTCTTTTTTTTAATCACTCAGGAAAAAGTCTGTAATTGGTGCTGACATTTACAGTGAGCTGCTAATAGAGATTTTTTCCTTCTGTCTACCATAGGTGCACATTTGTTTTATAGTAAATAGAAACTGGAAGACCAGTACCTAAAATTTTCTCCTGAATTATTTCTAATTTTGCTGCAAATGTAGCTATATAGTTAAATGTAGTGATTCTAGTTAAAGATTATGTGATTTGAAAGAATATCTTTATACAGAATCTTAATTTAGATATGTTTATAAATAAATTATATTTGATGACACTATGATGCTTAGTCCAATTTAATATCTAAATAGGAAATTTAATCACAAGATGATACTATTGCTTATCAAAAGATATCTCTTCTAAATCATAGACTCATTCAAACTTGAAAATAACCTTAGAATCTAATACAGCTTCCAACCTGGTATAGAAAGTCCCTGTAAATTCTAAAACACTCTTGACAGATGACTTTTTTCAATTTCTAATTCAGTGTTTTCAGGGGTAAAGAGCTCACTACCTCCATTTTTTAACGATTCTGTTAGAAAGTACTTCCTAACATGGAAAGCAACTCTGTCTCCCTGTAATAACTTCCAGCCTTTGGTCTTAGGTGGTTGTCCCCACAAGTGTTTGAAAGAGTAGTATGTCTCTCATTCCTCTAAAATCAAGGCCTCATTTTCCTTCTTATTCAAATGCTCAGCGCTTTAAAACCTGCCACAATAGGTGTTACATTCCTTGTCCTTGTACAGTTGCCTCAGAGAATCTAGCCTAGCTCTGCCTCCTTTTTGGTGGTTTGAGCCTGACCGGCATTTCAGAATCTCTATTTCACACACGAGTCTTGCCTCACTGTCCATTCCAGCGTATTTGATAACTCAGGCATCTTGTTCCCTTAACCAGCTCTCTAGCTTTTATAAATCCAGTTTGGGCTAGCGCCTTGCTGTGTCTCTCTCTTCGTACCCCCCCCACCCCGGTCAATATAATCGCAAACATTTTCTGGAAGAGGAATTTAAAGCCAGATTTTAATAAATTTTTCAATCATTTATCATTGAATATGGTTTTCAGGATTTTTAAAACACTTCTAAAAAAGACCCCAGAAACTATACAAAAAATAGAAATCAAAGCAGTCACCTTCTTGGTGGTTAATGAGAAGACAATCAATACAGACCAGCCTTATGGTAATAACAATCTAAATGTGGAGATTCGCGCTGTTAGTCCAGTTGGATAAAGCATGGTATTTTCATAAAACAAGGCCATTATTAAATAACTCTATGGGTCAGGTAGCTTTATTCATTTCATTAACTTTGACAGCATTCCCAACTAACTGTCTAACTAGCTCAACAAATTATGCTGTTGGCTCCAAGGGTAACAAGGTTGCTGGAATAATTAAGAGTACAGTTCTTTGAGTATCACGTTGTAGTGTAAATATTCCTTTACGTGTCTGTCTTCCTCATGTAATTGGAAGCTCTTAGGAATGGGGACATATCCTCATCATTTCTGAACCTAGCAATTAACACAGCGCCTGCATATAATAAATAAACTGATATTCTATTGAGTCAATGTGTGAAGCAAAATATATTTACTAGAGTTATATTGTTACTGAATGGGTTTGATTTAACTGTACATTTTGCAACTTATTTTCATGTACAAAGGAAATTATTTTGATGGATACTACAGTTTAACATTTTTAAATGCTACCACATTGTACCTTAGTTATCTATTTATGTATTTGTTAATTCTTTTTGTAATATTTGATATCTTTCTTATGTTAAAAGTCTCTGAGACAATTGGTTTAGGTACTTTATGCAACCTCAGTTTTTGCTATTATACGGAAAAGCTAATGATGAAGTGTTATTTACTTGAGAGTGAAATTGCATTATACAGTGCTCTGCCCACCTTTGGAGAACATGTATAGTTGATTGTATAGTTGCATAGTATATTTATAGTTGGTTCTTGGAAGTGAAATTATAGATTCAAAGTTATTTATCCACCTAATTCTTTAGTGCTTAGGGATAATTTGTTCTCAGTGAATTTTAATTATAATATGTAATTCTGTGTTTCCTTTCAAAGGCAATAATGGATAAGACAATGACTGCAAGTTTCATTAGTAGACATGCAACCCCCATTTCTCCTACAATAGCATAATAGCTTTAGTGACCTTTTATCCCTATAGTGCTCAAAGCGATTTGCATTGCATACACAAGTAATGTACTTCATTTCCCTATTAGTGGAATGTGGGCTTTTGCTAAATGCTATAAGAAATAAAATCAGCATTTTTGCGGGTCCATATTAACATGTAGTAAAACATTTCAATTCTATAAAATAATTGTTAATTTGTAAAAATGTATATCAGAAAAGAATACATATCCTGTCTGTATTCATTGTCATTAGAAATAAAAGAGATAGATAAAGGCGGATGCTAAGGTCTCATTTTCTTGCCTCCTTTCCTAATGCCCCAGGGGCTCTGATGAGTCTCAGAACTACTGAGAGTGTGATAGTGGAGGTGGGGGGATTGTCAGAAGGGGCTTCTATAGCTGTGATGACATGTCTTGCAATATAAACTTCAAAGTGGACACCCTGGTCTGAAAGAATAGAATACCAACTAGACTTCAGATGTGTCATAGGTGTTTGGGCCATCACTGAGCTAAGAAAGAACAGACAATATACCCATGAACCGCAAGTGACACAGCTGAAGCTAGCTGAATGTACAGGGCCAGAGAGTGGCCAGCCCTGCCTCACTGGACACGAGGCGTACAAGGACCAGCTAGCTGCTGGGGCATAAGCCTTCCTCCCTCATACACACAAATGCTCGTGGGCTGGAGCTAGGAAAGGAGTCCAAAGTCTGACAGACTCAGTGATACCAAGAAAAGACTTTTTAAATGTTTACATTGGACAGATGCTCTCAATTCCAGTTCCTGTAATTTTTCCTCTTTCTGGGCAGGCCTATTTTCTGTCATGTTTCTGCTTTCCTGTGTAACAAGCTGTGATTTACTCAATGACCTTGGCTCCCAAGTCCCTCTTCTAGACTACTGCCGAGGTTGAAACAGAGTTCCTCCTTGGAAAGCAACCCTTGGAAAGTCAACCGTCCCTATCCCACATGACTGCATAGGCCACTTACCCTGTCTGAATTTCCGAGGTGCTCTGGTCCTCACTTACTAATCCTTCATCCAAATTTATTGCTCCAGACTTTTTCCCTTATTACCTCCAATTCTCCATGTGCCTCCAGCCTTCTGCAGTTCTCTTTGCCCTCAAACACTAACTCATCCCCTTCTCTTTAATCCTCCTAGACAGAAGCCTTAACAAAGTTTATTCCAAACGTAAGGATATTGTTAGTATTGGCCTGCCACTAGTTTGTTGAGGCTGCCTTCCTCAGCTGGAAGTCTCCTTTCCCAGTCAAAATTTTAATCCTCACAGGCCCCCAGTGAAGCTTTCCTCTTAAGACATTTAAGAGAATGGTTACCCACCTCAGTCTGACGCATTGGCATTTGAAGTTCTTTCCCTAAATTCTGAGTTTTCCTCTTTCCCCTCACTACAGGAGAAAAAAAGAAAGAAGCCCCTCAATGACAAAATTTAATCTCCAGGGGCCAGCCCCATGGCATAGTGATTCAGTCTGGCACACTCCACTTCGGTGGCTCGGGTTCACAGGTTTGGATCCCAGGCACAATCTTACACTACTCATTAGTCATTCTGTGGTGGCAACCCACATACAAAATAGAAGATTGGCACAGATGTTAGCTCAGGGCTAGTCTTCCTCAAAGTGAAAAAAACAAAAAGAGGAAGATTGGCAACAGACGTTAGCTCAGATTGAATCTTCCTCACCAAAAAAAAAAAAAAAAATTAGTCTCTATATTTACAGGAAATAAATTGCAAAGAACATTGAAACTAGCAGTTTGTCCCTTTTCAATCATTAAGAGCTACTTAATATTGTGCAGGAGACGCCTGCATTTACAATGTTACAAAATATGTTTGGTCAAAAACTATTTGTAGCAATTTAGCCAGTATACAGAATTTAATTGAATTATATGTGTATTTTCTGGAGAAAATAATCCTTAAAAAGTAATCACTTTTCACTAGGACTATAAAGTTTCAAAATAATGTTTATAAAATGTTTTGAGGTTTTTGAAACTATGAAATATTGAATTTTTAGGCAATATGGCAATAGACTAATCTACCTAATGAATATTAATTAATTAAGACTGCAGGCGATATTTTTAAATACTTTTTATATAACCCATGTTTCCAGAATAAAGTTTCTTTGCACTTAATTACATTTTGCAATTTTAAAGACTTCCGTAAAGCTTAATGAGACTAAACCTAAGACAGCAAACTTAATAATATGCATGAAAAACTTAAGAAATTTTTTCGTGCTATCTTAAAATAGAATTTAGACATAAATAGTAAAGGAATCATCCTAGCATTTATAGCGTTAGATTCTACTGCACCTGGTAAATACGTTTGCGTTTCTTCCAGGTTCAGGTCTTATTCAACCTGGTTTTGCTCCAGTGGTAATTAATGAGTCCTCCATAGGAGTTTAATTACCCTTCCCTAACCCTGACCAAAATGAATGCTGTGAAATGAGTTTAAATTTTTTAATCAAGAAAAGCCTCTCCCTGTGGGCTTTTCAGATTTAAAAATCCAATTAGCCTTAATGTTTTCCTTTTAGAGATTAACCACCCTTTTATGTTGTGAAACCACCCTTTTATGTTGTTAATTGGAATTTAGACTATTTATTGCTCTTTTTTGAACAAGCTTTTAGCAAATCAGTAAATTTTTCTTTCTTTTACAAGTAGCATTCATCTTGTATCTATTCCAAAAGGTGTAAAATATTACCACAGTATTCTTCTATTTAAATGCAATTCACATTTCTCTTATAAGCACAAACTAATATGCACTCTTGTTTCTAAGAATTTTTACAAAGAAAATTATTTAATAGTTTAAAATAAAGCATCTAAATTTCTTCCATTGATAAGTGAAATATTGAAGATCTAACTGATAACTTCTGTAAGGGGATATCTCCCAGGAATGTGCAGTGTCAGGCAGTGTATTTCAACCTTGCTTCAAAAAACAAACCATCTGGGATCCCTCTTAAAAATATCAAATACTAGACCTCATTCTTGGAGATTTTAATTTAGTAAGTTCTAGATTCAGGTCCTGCTAACTCATATTTTTAAAAATCCCTGCAAATAGATAATTCTTATCAGTGAGCAAGTCAGGGAATATGCTGGGGTGGAGGTTGGGAACTCAGCTCTGAAGTCAGACAGGCCCGGGTCTGAATTTCAGTTCCACCATAGAGAGTGGTTTATAAACTCTATAAGCTTGAGCAAGTTACTTAAACATTCTGTGCCCCAACTTCTTTATCGGCAAAATTGGGATAATAGTTGTACCTCCCACAAGATGTTGTAGTGAGAATAAAATGAAATAATCCACGTGACATCCTTGGCACAGTGCTTGGCGATGGGAAATGTTCAATAAATGTTTCTGTCTCCTTCCTTTCTTTTTTCTTCTTTGATTTCAGCAGAAGCCGTCTTCTCCTGACTCTCCAAAATGCTACCAGTCTTTCATTCTACAATTAGAGATAAAATTTCAGATCTCAAAAGTACCCAATTCTATCTTGGCAGGGGGAATTGATGGGAACAAGTTAAACTGCCTAATGCACAGTTTAGTTTTGACTTGGTCCTTAACATTGCCTCTTAGGCTCCACCATGAGTTTCTAATTTATTAATTTATTCATTCAACAACTATTTCTTGAGCTCCTAATGTATGTCATCACTACACTATGCTTGAGGGTATAATAGCAAGAAAATCAGATGTGTTCCCTGTTCTCCTGGAACTCACTGAATATCCTGCTGCTTCTGTGAGTCTCCAGATTTGATGTGGCCTGATCTCTATTGCTAACACTTTCGATTTGGCCCCAGTTTTGTTTTCCACTCTTTCTTACTAAGGCCTTGAGCTCTCAAGTTCAACCACAGCTCCTGTAGCTGATGCCAGATTGAGAATGAAGCCCAGATCTCCTGCAAACCTGTGAGCAGTGGGGTCAGACCACCAGATCACAGAATCCTAGAGTGGTCATAAAATGGGTGAGAGCTCTTAGCCGTCTGCAAGGAATTTCAAACGTATTGAATATTTTATTTTCACAAACTCCAATACAGAAGAATGGGTAAACCTTTGAATGAACACAATTCAAAATTTTTTTCTCAGTAATCTCCCACCCTGGTATATGTAACCAGCTTTGTACAATGTGTCGTATTGGCAAACTCTCATATATTACACATAGTACTACTGTGGTGTTTTTTCACCTGGTAAATTGAGTGAGATTACCATTTCTCATCTGTTTCCCAAACATACATCCTCACCAAAATAACACAGACTTGAGAAAATGTGCAGAGGTCAGCTTATTGATATCTGGAAATAGAAAATAAGGATGGTAAGTCATGAAAAATTCTACTTACGTATAATGATCTCTCTCATTAATAATTTAAGAGCCCTCCTTTATCCCGCAAATGTAATTAATGCAGCATCAGGGGAGTAAAAGAAAGCAGAGGCAAGTAGTATAAATTCCATGTGACTGGGAATATAAGGGACTCTGTACAGTGCAGAGTAAGGACCTCTGCAGAGGGGAGGGCTGAAGGATAGAAACCAATGACTCAACGAGAGGAGCTGCTGTAAACTGTCATTCTTGAGCCCTGCTCTGCTCAGCCAACATCTCTGGCCTTAAGTGGGCTACACTTACCTGTGGCCAGGAGTTGTGACAATCTATGTCTTTAAGGAAAAAAAAAAGACAGAAGGTGTTTTATGGGAAGTAAGAGCGATCCAGATTTACAGGTTCTGTTGAGTCCAAAGAAGAGACAGTCAAATTCAGTGGCCGGGGCCCAGACTTCCCTGTTATAAACTTCCTTTGAATCATAGTGATCTCTCTGAGCACAGGTAAGAAGCCGGCACAGGAAGACCCTGATGCTTAGTAAATGAAAATAGTTTCCTCTTGCACATTCTACTTCGAGCACCTTAATTTCTTAAACTGGAGACTAGGAGCGGTCAACATTTCTATAGAATAAAAGTATCATAGTCCAAAGTGTTACTTGGGAAAAGCCAGCTGGCTACCCCAGACAGGTCCTCAAAGGATGGCAGGACCTTGTTGCCACCATGTCTATATCAGTTATTGCTACATAACAAACTACCTCAAATTGAATGGCTTAAAACAATCCTATTGCTCATGATTTTGTAGGTCATGAATTTGGGCAGAGCTCAGCAGGGACAGCTTGTCTTTGTTCCACATGGTGTTGGCTGGAGAGATCCAACTTGAGCTGCAGGCCTTACCCATCTGGTGCCTTGGTGCTGGCAGTCAGTTGGGGCACCTCAGTTCTTTTCCATGTGGCCTCTTTCCTCTAGGGCTTCACTGTCCAGTGTGGTAAGCACTATCCACATGTGACTATTGACATCAAAAATTATATTAATCAAAATTTTAAAAATTAAAAATTCCATTTCCCCATCACAAGTCACATTTCAAGTACTCAACGGTCACATATGGCTAGTGGTGCCACATTGGACAATGCAGAGTACTTCCACCATAGCATAAATTTCTGTTGGAAAACATTACTCTAGGGCCGTTCTTTCCCTGTGGCCTCTCTCCAGCAGGATGGCTTGGACTTCTTTCCAAGAAAGTGCCTGGTTTCTCTCTGACTGACAGCAGAGCTACAGGGCCTCAAGACCTGGCCTCAGAAGTCCCACACACCGCTTCTACATTCTGTTGGTCAAAGCAATTCACAAAACAGCATGGATTCAAGGGGTGGGAAATAGACTCCATATCAAATAGCAAAGACATATCATAAAGGATGCAGAAACAGAGAGGTATGATTCATTGGGTGCCATTTTTAACAAACTACCACCATACCAAACTCAATGATCTGTTCTCTTTAGGAAGTAGGTAGTCACATCAGAATCTGGCCTCTTTTTAGCCTTGTCTCTCTTCACTCTCTATCTTGCATTCTATGCTCTATCCTTGTTTTGCAGCCATATTCCCTCAAACCTCTGCCTCTGTATCCTCTTTCTCCCTTACCATTGCAAGGTAAAATTACGTTGTAAGGTAAAAACTGCTTAAATTTCCTTGTTAAACTTTCTGATCACTCCCATGCTTATATGCTCAAATCCTTTGCCTCTCTTTTGCTTTGTCATACTTACTGTGCAAAATCAAAGCAGAAGTGATCTGATGAGAACTTCTAAGACTTCCCATCACTAACCAAATCTACCCACCTACCAGCATTTTTATCTATATATTCTTCCTTCTCCCTTTTCACAATAGATGAAATGTTCTTGTGTCCACTCCCACCTGTGAGTAGATCACATTCCCTCTCACTTCAGCAGTTCTTCCTGCGTTCTCCTTCAGCATCCATTGCCCCATCTTTATAGATCATTCCCATCAGCATACAAACATGTTGACTCCATGTACCTTCCAGAAACTACCTCATTTCTCTGCATGCATCCATCTCTTATCTTTCTTCTCTCAGGCTTTTATCAATCATTTTACCAAAACTGCTTTAGTCAAGACCACTAGTAGCCTCTTGATACTTCTCTTACCTGACCTATTAGCAGCTTTTTACCGAGTTCATCACTTCCTCCTCTTTGATATATTTTTCTCATGGGGCTTCCTGAACTTCACCCTCTTCTGGTTTTCGTTCTGTCTCACTCCATCTCAGTCTCCTATGCTTGTTCCTTCTCTCCTCCCTGAGCTCCTAACGTTAATGTCCCAAGGATCAGCTCTTAAGATCTTCTCCATCTACACTAACTCCCTAGGTGATCTCACTCAATGTCAAGGGCTTAAACACCATCCATTTGCTGATGGCTTCCAAGTGTATAGTTCTAATCCACACCTCTTCTGAAGTTCATATATCAAAATCCCTACATATTATCTCCTGTTTGCTGTCTAATAAACATCAAAAAAATTAAGATTTCCAAAGCTAAACTAATATACCCTCTTACAACCCAGACAGTCAGTAATGGCATCTCCATCCATCCAGTTCCTTGGGCCAAAGTTTTTGTACACATCTTCAACTTTTCTTGCTCATAACCTATGTCCAGTCCACCAAGAATTCCTGTAGGATCCCCCTTTGGAAAATAAGCAGAATCACCATTATCTCTGCCTCCACCTGGGCCACCATCATCTCTTATATGAATTAGTGTAATAGCCTCTTGACTAGTGTCTGTCCTTCCACTTACACCCTTACAGTCTGTTCTCAACACAACAGCGAGCGATACCATTAAGATACATGTAGGTCAGATCATTTCACTCTTCTGCTCAAAACCCTCCAATGGCTCCAAATCTGTCTAAGAAAACCAAAGCCCATGCAGTGGACACATTCCCTCTTATCTCTCTGACCTCCTCTCCTACTATTCTCCCATTTACGCACTCAGAACAGGCAGTTCCTCCTAAGGGCTTTTACACTGGCTGCTTTCTTTGCTTGGAATGCTCTTCACCCAGCTATCTGCATGGCTAAATCCCTCCCCATCTTCAAAGCTCAGCTCAGATGTCACCTTCTCCATGGCACTTACCCTAATACTCTATTTAAACCTGCAACTATCCTCCTACCCATAAAACCCCCAACCCCTCACACTCTGCTCTTCCTTTATTTACCCCATGGCACTGCTCATCTTCCCACATTCTATATAGCAATGTTTTATGTCTCCCTCTGACAGCCTTTAAGTTCTGTTAAGGCAGGGATCTTTATTTTGTTTCTCTGATGTATCTCAAGTACCTAGTACCTGGTACATCATGGGCTCCTAATAAATATTTGTTGAATAAGTAGTAAAGTTTTAGAAACCTGCACATTTTATCTGTACTAATCTCAGAACCAATGGAAAAATCAATTTAAAATAGCTCATGGAGCAGTTTGATAACCAACATTAGCTATTCCAGGTGATGAAATTATCTTCTGAAGGTAAATCACATGTTATTAAAGGCCAGATCCAGGCCAAATTGTCAAGAAAGGTTAATTACCCTTTTCCCCTATGCTAGACCTCCCACCTTTTTAAAATTTTTCTTACCTATATCCCATTTCTTAAAAAATCTGCCACATAAACTAAGTCCTATTAGTCTATAATGGCTTGAAGTAGATAGTTCATCAGGAAAATGCCTACAACAAAAATTTTAATTTCCAAACTCATAGTTTTCTTAAACTGGTGTTTTCTGTCTTATACTTTGAGTTGCCCTGTATTTGAGAGATTTAAAAAATCAATTTTGCAATGTGAAATTAGTTTTGTTTGAAAAAGTCATTCCTCTTTCACTCTTAATTTCCTTCACTAGAAATTTGGTGTAGGGAGCCAGAGGGCTCTATCACATAGCTATTTAGCATCTTAGTGACTCAGTTTCTTTCTCTGATAAATGGGCATAACAGCAGTGTCTTCATCATAGGATAGTTGTGAGAATTCAGTATGTTAACATATACGGAACCGTTTGAATAGCGCCAGGCCCATAGTAGCACCATATAAAGGTTAGTTTTTATTATTGATCTTCTTTCTAATTTTGAAGTTTTATATATATATTTTCAAATATAATTCTATGACTTTTTAACTCAGGATGCATATTTAAAGATAAAGAAAATAGTATGAAGTAACACAATTTTTAAATAGTGGCTTGCTCAATGATCTAAGAAATAAATTTTATACTTAATAAGTCAATACATTTATATTATACCTAATGGATACTCTTCTTTCCTTATTTCATTCTAAGCTTTCTGAGGGCTTTCTGAGGACTACTCTAACTGAAACTACAGTGGTCTCAAGGTACCTAATAGAATGCAGTTCATTCTGTGGATGCTCAGCGAACATTTAATGGTAATATATCAGCATTCTTGATAAACAGTATTTACTATTTTCTTCTGGTATCATTTGGTAAAGTAAATTGCGTTTTTGAACATCATATCTTTTTAGCAGCTGAGGCTGCGTATACAAATGGTATTTTCAAGATTGAATCCATTTAAAACCAAGGACTCATTTAGCCTTTCCTCTGAACGTTTTACCTCTAGAAGACTAAATGCATTCATTAAAGACAACATAGATTTGTAGCTCTGCTATTTCATAGCTTAATGGATTTTTGTTTGATTACTGTATTGATTTTTTTAAATACGCAAATATGTGTGGCCTACTTGCTGGAATGTGTTTTCTTAAATGGAATCAAATTCAGGGCACTCTTCTTTCTTTCTTTTTTTTTTTGTCCTGGCTCCTTTAACCATGTTAGAAATGCAAATCAAAGAAACGTCTTATACCTAGTCTCAGTCTTCACAGTCACATGATACTCCCAAGGCCAGCTTTACCCTGGATCTGACCTCTGACTTGATACAGTAAGTGACTTCATAGTCAGAGACCAGCAGGTGTTAAAAGAGGAAGTGCCACATAGAATATCATCTACAAGCAATATGGAATCTTTAGACATGATGTCCCTAAGGCTTTAGGAGAGAGATTGCACCTACTGGAAAGTCCAGCATGAGGAGGGGTAGGTCACCAGGAGTCCTGTTCACATGCACCTGTAGACTTTGGAACTGTCAAACAAGAGACACTAGAAGTAATAATCTCAAAGAAGTGTTGGGCATTTGTTGGGTGGGGTAGAAAGAAGCAGCAATGGCTGGCCTAACCTCTGGGAGCTCCCTCACACTCTGACTGATTGTCGGAAGGTGTGGGATGGATTGGCACAGGATTCAAGTTTCCACTAACTAAGCTTAAAGGAAGCTTATCTAGAAAAGGGGGACTATAAAAAAAGTTAAAATATGAAGTTATCCTAGGGCCTGCCCCAGTGGCATGGTGGTAGAGTTTGCACACTCTGCTTTGGTAGCCAAGGGTTTGTATCCCAGACACAGACCTACACACTGCTCATCAAGCCATGCTGTGGTGGCATCTCACACAAAAAATAGAGGAAATATTGGCACAGATGTTAGCTCAGCAACAATCTTCCTCAAGCAAAAAGAGGAAGATTGGCAACAGATGCTAGCTCAGGGCCAATCTTCCTCACCAAAAAAAGAGACTTATCCTTTCAGTGAAAGGATCCTCTAGTGAAGAGAGGGTCTACTTCTGGCCCAGAAGGAGCAGTAACAAGTAGTGGGAGTAAGGCTGATAACAGTGATTATAGAAACGACAAGGCTGATATTAGCAACACTGGCAGCAAAATGGCCAGTCCTGCCTCCAAGATGGATATAGAAGCTACAAATTCCAATTAAAGCTCTGAGACACAAAGCATAATGATAGGTACTTTATGTACATTTCTTATTAACCATCACAACCCTAATCACATAGATACCATAATGTCCATGTTATGAGTTAAGAAATGAGTAAACTGAGGCTTAGAGAGTTGTACACTTTGCCTGAAGACACATAACTAGTAAGATGAACTCAGGATAGTACCTGGAACTATTTTCTTGAAATCACACTGCCTCTCTATGAAAACTTCTATTAACCAAATTATTAAATTGACTAGAACACTCAATTCCAAGCAACTATAGTCAGTAGCACAGTTTTGAAACTTTATTTGGTCAATGTTTTCTATTTTATCACTTGAAGAAATTTAGCCTTCGTTCAACATTATTAGGTTATTATCCATGGGAATTATTATTGAAAAGTAAGCCCTTCCTTCATAAACTAGAAGGCCTCAAAGTTTGAGAGTTATTGAACTACATTATTGACCAATTCTGCAGATTAAGAGTCTCTCAGCTGGCTATAAATTAAAAATATGCTTGCTCTATAAAAATGAAAACAAACAGACAATATGATTTTACTGCTTTTTTTATTTCTCCTTTGCTTTTCTATTATTTAGGGAAGCACAATTGATTTTTATTTCCTCTTTCAAGTTACCTTAGTCAAGAAACAATGAGCCAGAGAATTCCTTTAAGGCTTTGTGATTTGTACAAATGATTGGAAAATCATTTTGGTAATTTAAAAATTGTGGGGATGCTTTCTAATCATATTGGACTGAAATGTAAAATATATTTGGAAGGAAAAACGCTAGTAATAGCTTAAAAGATTATTAAAATAACATAGGGTAATTTCTATCTTTAATAAAAGACATTCCACCTAAATTGAAAGCTACCACAAAGGCTGCATATGGAATACAGTGAATTAATCTCAAATATCTATGCTTATAATTGGAAAGAATGCTCATGAGGTAATGAAGATGTACATACATGGGCACACACAAATCAGTATTATAGATACATTTTTCAAGGAGAAATAATAATATCTTGCCTCCACAATACTTTCACCTATTTATCTTTGAACATTACAGTAAGTACATGAGGTAGATAGTCAAGGATCAGTGTCTACATCTCATAGAGGTGGATAAAGAGCTTCTGCAGTCACTGGATTACTCAAAGAAATGGAACAAGAAGCCTATTTTGGTTGTTTATTGCTGTGTAACAAAACACCCCAAAATTTAGTGGTGTGGAACCACTGTTGTATCTGCCCCCCACCCCTCCTTGTGGATCAGGAATTCCAGAAGGGTTTGGCCATGTGGTTTGTTTCTGACCCATGGAGCATCAGCTGGGGCAGATGGTGTGAGGATTCAACTTCCAAGGTGGTTTCCTCATCTACCTGTCTGCCGCCTCAGTGCTTCTTGGAGTCTTTCCAGCTCCACATCACTTTTTATCCTACAGGACCTCTCCGAGTGTGGATTTCTCACATGCTTGGTAGTATCAGGGTGATCACACTTCTTGTACGGTGCTGCCAATGCTAGTTAAGGACGATGTCTGGAGCTGGCATAGCATAGCTTCTACTGGTTTTCTTGTTGTTGTTGATGTTGTTGATGTTATTGGGGTTCTTTGTTTTCTGGTGTTTTTTTTTGTCAAGGTAGTCACAGGACCTGCCCAGACTCAAGAAGGAGGAGAAATAGATTCCTTCTCTTAATGGGGAGGAGTAGTAAGGTCACACTGCAGAAGAGAATGGGAGGTGGGAGATATTGATGTGGCCATCACTAGAAAATATAATCTTCCACAAACTCAGATCTCTTTTAATCTATATCTGGTGATATCTCCAGCACACCTAACTACTCCAAAGGAGCAGAAAAAAGACAAAAAAAGAATCAATAAATATATATGATTTTAAACTTGCATATTAATGGCTAACATATCCATCTGATTAAATTTCTAATTCAACCACATATTGTAGAGTATCTTGTATTGCTTTTCCAAACCAATCTGATTTAATTATGCTTTGAGAAATGGCCCAACCCCACTTTTTACACAGCCTCTACTATAGATCCTTGTGTTGCTGTGATCCTGACACCCAGTTGTCTAACCAGGTCCAGCCTACAACTCACCAGATCTCCAACTCTGCCTGCTGTTTCTCACTTAAGCCCCTCCTCCTGTGATGTCCCTAGTTTTTTTCTTGTCTAGCCAACTCTACTGTCCTGTCTACTCTTCTCACCAAGTTTCAATGCTTGTCCAAGATGCTATAGCGTACCTTCCTGCCAAAGAGACCAGAACCCACTCATTAGAATCCAGCACAGCCTAAACACATGTAGACCTCTCACCCCTCCTTCTCCTCGAAGCAAAGAACGCAAAGAGACAAAAATGCCCACATGTATAAAATCCCAGATAAAGGGGGCAAAGCTTAGTTAGTGGTAAGAAAACAAATTGAAAATTACCTTGTTAAGACTCAGCAGTTGTAAATGAGATATTGGTAGGGAAAAGAACAATAGGAAGCAGGATGAGAGGCAGAGGTTCTTGAGGAAGAAGGTGACAAGATGGGGTCTTGGCTTCAAGATGAGACTCTTGACAGTAGTGAACAGGATGGTTTGGAGCAGGGAGATTATTTGGGCACTATTTCTTTCCAAAGGTGAAAGATGTTGAGAACCAGACCACAGAGGAGATGGAATCTAACAACACTGAAGAAGGACAATCAAAAAGATTAGATTTGGGAAAGAGGGAGAAATACAACCAGTCTCATATTAGAATGTTGAACTGGGCCCTTCCTTTGTTAGCTGTGAAACTCCCTGTGGATTAGTTCATGTTGAATCAAATGACCTTAGGTATTCTTGCTTCCCAGCAAATGTAGCGCTTCATGCTTTTGAAAAGTGCCTTGAAATAACAGTTATTACTTTAGTCAGTGATGCTGCAAAAGCATTTTGTTTTCTGAATAAAACAAAAATCATGTTTGGCTTTCCTTATGGCATAATTTAAAATAATGTCCAAAGTCCACATGCGTGAATGGAAACAAGCATAATCAAATGGCCAACATAGGGAAAGCCGGGTGATGTGCTTCTTAATAATTGTCCTCAGTAGGGCACCGCTGTCATTTTGGTGATTGACTACACAGTAATGCCTAGGTTTTTGCACTTGTGCATAATTTCTTCTTCTTTTCATCATTCTCGAAGTGCTGAGGTTGTCATTTGGTTTTTTGTTGTTTTGTTTTCCAAAATACCTCACTATAGTTCTGCTCATTTTCATTTGATGTTACTATTTTCAGGAAGGA
Organism: Equus quagga; assembly: GCF_021613505.1. NCBI lineage: Eukaryota > Metazoa > Chordata > Mammalia > Perissodactyla > Equidae > Equus > Equus quagga. Next base: position 55,466,633 of record NC_060280.1, on the reverse strand, counting down.
AAGGAAATAGTGAATAATTTTGAGTTAAATGACAAGTGTAAACAGTGGATAAAAATCTTTTCATCTAAAGATCTGTTTATTGGGAAAGAACGGCTACCCTTACACATGGTAAGCTATGAAATCTTTAAAAATGTTTTCAGAACAGAGCAGAAGCAGACATCTCAGGACAAGCAGGGGCCCAAAGTGGGTGTGAAGCTGGCAGGAACCTGGCTGAGTAGATTTCAAAATAAATTTAGGACTTATAGATTTATATGTCAATGATCTAGATCATGGAGTGTAAACTCTATGACAGCATGGATTTTTGTTTGTTTTGGTCACATAGTAGATCCTCAATAAATTGTTGAATGAATACATGTGGCAACTAAAATAGATAAACAACAGGTTGATGTAATCTTAGAATTCATTAAGAATAATTCATTAGAATAAGGAAAAGGATGGTTTGATTATTCTACTATGGGGAAATCCCATTTCATACCTCAAATATTGCATATCACATTTTACAAGAGAACAACAGAAGTGTTCTAGAGGAGCAAGGTGTGAAGAGACTTGAAATTCTATTATGAGGATTAAAGGAATTGGGAAAATTTAGGTAGAAATGGGGAAACTTAGGTTGAAAATTCTTAGTGGTGCTGGGAAGATGGGATTAAAACATTCAATGATTTGATCACCTGTGGAGAACCGTCCCCTCCTGTGATTCAGTGGCTCCCATATTATTATTTGGTACATCTGTTATCATTTTTCTATGGAGCTTTTCAAAAATGCACCATCACAACCACATTATTTTCATTTGGCAGAGTAACTGCAATACCTAGAATAGATTGTGAGAATTGTTAATTGTGTAAGTTGTGATAATACCATATTCCTTATCTTATAGAGATACATTTTGAAACATTTATAGATGAATGAAGAATAAAAGGTCAAACCAAAGTGTTCCAAGAAAAAGAATAAATTTATAACGACCTATGTAATGAATGGGATCATTTCTCAGGAATCAAAATTTGAAATTCTTTTCTTTCACCTCCCTTCAACCCCTCAGAGTTCCTCACCTGACCCACACAACAGGTATTTCTCTCCAATTCATTATTAAAAAAAACTTGCAGGAAGAATGATGATGCACCGTTTCTCAACATTTGGTTTCCTACTGTTTGTCTTAGAGGTGTTCCAAAACCAAGGGCTGTTTTTTAGTTCTTAAGGGTCCATTTCAAAGGCTTTAATTTTTCATATAGATAGGGGTTAACTCCAAGTAATCTACTGAGTGAGGGTTAATAAAGGGTTATTAAGGTTAACTGAGAGTTAATAAAATTTGATGCTCATAAACTAAAACTAGTACATCATGAGTTCTCATTTTTATTGTTATTTTGTACCTTTTCAATATGATTGGAATTCTTTTCTGCTCACTAGAAAGTAATGATTGTTGTAGGGGATGAGTGAAGGGTTGTTAACTGGAAGTTAAGTGGGCCAAATCAAAAGCATTTCAGAACAATTGCTCTTTGAGAGCTCATTTCCTTTATGTAGACGTGCAAGTTGCATTAGCTTCCTATTGCTGCTGTAACAAATAACACTAACTTGGTGGCTTAAAACAGCACAAATTTATTATCTTAAGAGTTCTGGAGGTCAGAATTCCAAAGTTGGAGTCACATGGTTAAAATTCATTTCCTTGCCTTTTCCACCTTCTAGAGGCTGCCCACATTCCTTGGCTTATGGTTCCCTTACTGCCTCTTCAAAGCCAGCAAAGTCTGGTCAAGTCTTCTCAGACTGCATCATTCTGACACTCTCCTCTTCCCTCTTTTACTTATAAGGACCTTTGTAATTAAATTGGGGCAACCAAGATAATCCAGAATAATTTCCTCATCTCAAGATCCTTGATCACACAGAGAAAGTCCATTCTGCCATGGAAGGTAAGATATTCACATGTTCCGAGAATTAGGATGTGGATATCTTTCAGGGAACATTATTCTGCCTACTACAGAAGTATAGTTAGCCAGCACATTACCAGTACCTAAGAATGATTTCTGATGCCAGAACTACCATTATAGGCTGGTGGAGATAAGCTCCAGAAATTCTGAAATGGAATAGAAGTTAATTTTGCATAGTCGACAATTTTATGAAAAAAACTAGAAATTATGGAAGTGGTGCTATTATTTTTACAGCTCAGACACAACTGGCATTCTATGTATTTTTGCTGGTCAACCCAGAAACTTAACTACCATTTATTTAGCACATTGCTTCTGTAGAATAAATGTACCTTGACTTTCCAACAACCACTTCCTAAATGAACCTATAAATACCAGTCACTTCTAATGTAGACTGTACTTTGAGAAAAGTGCCCCATTAGGCCACTGCTGCCTGTTTAAATATTACTTTGAATTTGCTGTTTTAGTCATCCAGTAGAGTCTCAGAAAGACTAAAATACAGGACATTGTTTGAGGGAAGCTCATTCATTCAATTAACATTTACTGTGTTCTACTATGAGCCAGGCAGTGTGCTAGGAAATGCATTTTCAACGGTGAAAGAAATCATGGTGCCTGTCCTCCCTAGCTTTAGTCCAGTGGAAATAATTATGGGAAGAGGAAGAAAAAGGTACAAACCAAGATCACTAGGACGTTGTGGGATACAGAGATCCTTGACGCGTTACTATAATGAGGATGTTTTGCCAGCAAGGGAGGAGGCTGTTGAAAGGAAAAGGAAGATACTTGAAGGGGCTGGAATAAATTATTGCCTGCTTTAATGATTTTGTTGGGGGTTCAGTTGTCTGGCAGGCATGTGCCTTCAAGCGCTACTGCTTAAAAAGAAAAAGTTTTCCATCTCAATGTGGCAGAATTCCCTATTTTCAGCTCAGAAAAAAATGGTTTGAAATAGCATGAAATGACAATATAGACATGTCTTAAACTCCATGCTCCAATTTCCCTGACTGCAAATAGGAAGAATACTTATTTGAACAGAAATGAGCGTTTCTATTTCCCTTATAGTCTTTTCATGGACTCTGTGGCTTTCTTATCAAATAATGGACAGTGAAACAAATTGCTTTCATCTCTTGGAGGGCTTTTGTCTTTCTTAAATGATTTTGAACTTTTTTCTCCCTTTTTGTGCATTCATATAGATGAGCATATTTTAAAAAAACTGACCAGAATGGAACAGTAAACATATTTGGTAAAGCAACTGATTGTTACTATAGCAACAATGAATGTGTTTGACGTTTAGTCTTTCCATTATTTTCCGTTGCTATAGTAATGAAACACTGGATTCTGACACCAATTCCAAATTCTATTAAAATAAAGCCCCTTTCACTCCCCGCAAGAAGGAGGAAGGGGCAGTATTATTAATGCACAAGATGTATGAGAACGTTTTCTAGTACTAGAACACAGATGACATGAGACAGGCCTTGCTGCACTTTAATCAAATTGCAAAACATGATTAAAAAGTAGAAAAATATAGAGGAAAAAACTCAGGAAGTAGAAGTAAAACATTCTTTTGTTATTAAAAATCAGCCTTTTAATTTAAACATATAAAAATAGCTTTAATTTGTGAGATGTTGAAATTTAACATGAAATAATAATGGAAAAAGGAGAATATTTTTTGTCTTTTTAGGAGAAATAAATTGTAGAATAATGGAAATTAGGGTCCACAAAAATTAGTAAAGAAATTCCTTGGAATTTTTGAGGGGCTTTCTTTGTTTAAGAAAATGTTATATGATCTATTCATCCACTTTTAACCTTATGATTAGGAACTGAAATACTATTACATTATTATTAAATTACCATATGCAATAGGATAGAAACATACTTCAGCTACCCCTTTTTGATTAATGGAGAAAAAAATAGGGAAAGATTCAGAAGGCAAAATAGAGGACAGAGTAGTGGGAATGCAGTGTAGAAGGGATATTACAAAGGAAAGTTAGAAAAAACATAATTGAGCCAGGGGTGGTAGAAGAAGAAAGAACCAAAGTATGAAAAGGTAGACAGAGGGATCTGAAAGGACAGAGAGCCAGAAATTCAGAGAGGGATGTTTTATATGACTATACCTGATGCTACAGGGGTTATTGAAATATATCAACTTATTTGGGCTATCAACAGCTATATAAGTTGCCACTGACTTCTGAAAGTTTATTCAACTCTACAGTAATTTAGAAAACTGTTTATTGTTCAAAGAGAAGGTATTCATAATGGTTGGGTGAAACATGGGGCTGGAATCAGAGGGTGTTCTCTTAGTTCCGCCACTTCCTTGTCATGTGATTTTGAGGAAGCCTCCTAACTTTTCTGAGCCTCAGTTTCCTTTTTCATAAAATGGTGATATGTCCTCAGTTTCCGTAACTGCAAACCCTTTAAAGAGGTAATGTTTCCAAAGTACTTAATAGTGTCTAGCGCTTAGTAAGCATCCAGCAAGTGTATTATTGGTTATATTTTCTAGCTAAGAATTATGAGAATGGGAGGAATTTGGAAAGGACACAACACTGGTCTACTTTGTCTTATACTTTTTTTCTTTGTTTCTTGAGCGATGACATTTTTGAGAAGTCAAATAATTTGATATAGAAGACCACACTATTTGAAGTGGCAGAACATGACTGAAGTAGGACGTGATACAGTGGAGAGAACACAGCACAGGAGCGGGCAGACTCACGACGTGGTCTCCAGTTGACTGCCAATTTGTGACTAGACGAGCCATAGATCACTCTGGACCTGCTTTCTCTTTTGTAAAATGGAGATAAGAAAGATAACATCCTGAGAACAGAAATGAAAGAATACAGATTATAATGTATGATAATTAATAAAAAAAAACTCTTTTGACTTATCTTTTTATGAATAGAAATTCTTTTGAAAACTGATTAATCACCAGGATCCCCCATATCCATCTCGGTAACTATGGCTTAAACCTGTACTCTCATATCTTAGATTTGCATACATAAAAGGTGTAATGCGTTAAACGGTATAAAGACAGTGTTTGTGTGTTGGCAACTTGGGGATAGGGTAAAATTTGAGGTATACTCTATTTCTGGGTCTTGTGAAATGTGTTTCTCCCTACTTTGTATGTCCCTCTGCCTTTTCTGTTGCTTTTATAGTTGATCAACCCAAAAAGTCTTGCCAGGAATCACAGCTGCTGTCTTTAAAAAATTTACATGAGTGGAGTAACCAAAGGCAAGTCTTCTAGGCCAACTCAGGATCCCATTTACATCTGTGTTATTGTTATTGTATATTGATCACAGCCACTATTACTCCTAACAGAAAAAAAAATGTGAGCAGGAAAAAACATTAAGAACAAATTTGCCTATAGACAGTACAGACAGTGGTGTTTAGGAGAAGGTATTCCATGGAAATTGGTGAAGAACAGAAATGAAAGCAATGGACACTGTGGTGTAGAGAAGCTTTCAATCAGCTGCTAACCAATGATAGATTCATTGACTAAGGCAACTGTTCAAAGGAATTATATGACCATTCTCCATTCCACATCCCCAAATCTAAATTTGTTTGGGAATAAACAGTAAATGCAAGGTCTGTGCTAGGGGCTGGGGGATGAAAGAAAAGTGCCATGATCCCTGCCTCTGAGGAGCTTACAACACAGTCCAACAAATGTTAGGAAAAAGAGGGTGTTTTTTGGGGGGAGTTTGACTGTCCCCCTACTCCACTAAAATCTTTTCAAATATTTTGGCCACCTTTAATTAATTAATTTTTTTTTTTTTGAGGAAGATTAGCCCTGAGCTAACATCTGCTGCCAATCCTCCTCTTTTTGCTGAGGAAGACTGGCCCTGAGCTAACATCCGTGCCCATCTTCCTCCACTTTATATGTGGGACACCTGCCACAGGATGGCTTGACAAGCAGTGCCATGTCCACACCCGAGATCCAAACTGGTGAACCCCAGGCCACCAAAGCGGAATGTTCGAACTTACCCGCTGCGCCACCGGGCCGGCCACCTTTAAAACAATCTCCTTGCAGGTAGCAATCACATCCATTTGAGTGATTGTACAGTGTGGAATTTAAGTGAACAGATTGGATTTAAACTCCATTTCTGACACTTACTAACTGTGCAATCTTGGAAAGATACTTAACATCATTTTGCCTCAGTTTCCTTATCTAAAGAATGTGAAGAATACTAGTAGACTTCCCATAGAGGGTTCTTATAATAAATAGATTAATGCATATGAAGCCCTTCAATCAGTGCTTGGCACAGAATAGCGTTCAATACTTATTTATTTTATTTTATTTTTTTATTAAGGTTATAAAAGTTAACATCCTTGTGAAATTACAGTTGTACATTATTATTAGTCATGTTGTAGGTACACCACTGCACCCCTAGTGCCCTCCCCCCACCCCCCTTTCCCCTGGCAACCACCGATCAGTTCTCTTTGTCCATATGTTAACTACCACCTATGAGTGGAGTCATACAGAGTTCGTCTTTCTCTGTCTGGCTTATTTCACTCAACATAATACTCTCAAGGTCTATCCATGTTGTTGTGAATGGGATGACTTTGTCCCTTTTTATGGCTGAGTAGTATTCCATTGTATATATATACCACAACTTCTTTATCCAGTCATCAGTTGCTGGGCACTTAGGTTGGTTCCATGACTTAGCTATTGTGAATAATGCTGCAATGAAGATAGGGGTGCATGGAACTTCTGGAATTGCTGATTTCAGGTTCCTAGGATAGATACCCAGTAGTGGGATGGCTGGGTCATAAGGTATTTCTATTCTTAACTTTTTGAGGAATCTCCATACTGCTTTCCTTAGTGGCTGCACCAGTTTGCATTCCCACCAACAGTGTATGAGGGTTCCCTTTTCTCCACAGCCTCTCCAACATTTGTCACTCCTGGTTTTGGATATTTTTGCCATTCTAACAGGTGTGCGGTGACATCTTAGTGTAGTTTTGATTTGCATTTCCCTGATGATTAGTGATGATGAGCATCTTTTCATGTGTCTATTGGCCATCTGTATATCTTCTTTGGAGAAATGTCTGTTCATGTCCCCTGCCCATTTTATAATTGGGTTATTTGATTTTTTATTGTTGAGTTGTGTGAGTTCTTTGTATATTATGGAGATTAATCCTTTGTCAGATAAATAACTTGTGAATATTTTTTCCCAATTAGTGGGCTGTTTTTTGGTTTCTAATCCTGTTTTCCCTTGCCTTGAAGAAGCTCTTTAGCCTGATGAAGTCCCATTTGTTTATTCTTTCTATTGTTTCCCTCATGAGAGGGGTTATGGTGTCTGAAAAGATTCTTTTGAAGCTGATGTCAAAGAGTGTGCTGCCGATATTCTCTTCTAGAAGACTTATTGTTTCAGGCCTAATCTTTAGGTCTTTGATCCATTTTGAGTTTATTTTAGTAAATGGTGAAAAAGACTGGTTGATTTTCATTCTTTTACATGTGGCTGTCCAGTTTTCCCAGCACCATTTGTTGAAGAGACTTTCTTTCCTCCATTGTAGGCCCTCAGCTCCTTTGTCAAAGATTAGCTGTCCATAGATGTGTGGTTTTATTTCTGGGCTTTCAATTCTGTTCCATTGATCTCAGCACCTGTTTTTGTACCAGTACCATGCTGTTTTGATTACTGTAGCTTTGTAGTATGTTTTGAAGTCAGGGATTGTGATGCCTCCAGCTTTGTTCTTCTTTCTCAGGATTGCTTTAGCAATTTGGGTTCTTTTGTTGCCCCATATGAATTCTTGGATTCTTTGTTCAATTTCTGTAAAGAATGACATTGGAATTCTGATTGGGATAGCGTTGAATCTGTGGATTGCTTTAGGTAGTATGGACATTTTAACTATGTTTATTCCTCCAATCCATGTGCATGGAATGTCTTTCCATCTCTTTATGCTGTCGTCAATTTCTTTCAAGAAGGTCTTGTAGTTTTCGTTGTATAGATCTTTCACTTCCTTGGTTAAATTTATCCCAAGGTATTTTACTCTTTTTGTTGTGATCATGAATGGGATTGAGTTCTTGAGATCTTTTTCTGTTAGTTCATTGTTAGCATATAGAAATGCTACTGATTTATGTATGTTGATTTTATACCCTGCAACTTTGCTATAGTTGTTGATTGTTTCTAATAGTTTTTCTATGGATTCTTTGGGGTTTTCTATATATAAGATCATGTCGTCTGCAAACAGCGAGAGTTTTACTTCTTCGTTGCCTATTTGGATTCCTTTTATTTCTTTTTCCTGCCGAATTGCTCTGGCCAACACCTCCAGTACTATGTTGAATAAGAGTGGGGAAAGTGGGCACCCTTGTCTTGTTCCTGTTCTGAGAGGGATGGGTTTCAGTTTTTGTCCATTGAGTATGATGTTGGCTGTGGGTTTGTCATATATGGCCTTTATTATGTTGAGGTACTTTCCTTCTATACCTATTTTATTGAGGGTTTTTATCATAAATGGATGTTGGATCTTGTTGAATGCTTTCTCTGCATCTATTGAGATGATCATGTGGTTTTTGGTTTCTAATTTTGTTAATGTAGTGAATCACGTTGATTGACTTGCGGATGTTGAACCATCCCTGTGTCCCTGGTATCAATCCCACTCGATCATGGTGTATAATCTTTTTGATGTATTGCTGTATTCAGTTTGCCAAAATTTTGTTGAGGATATTTGCATCCATGTTCATCAGTGATATGGGCCTGTAGTTTTCCTTCTTTGTGTTGTCCTTGTCAGGTTTGGGGATCAGGGTGATGTTGGCTTCATAGAATGTATTAGGGAGCGCTCCATCTTCCTCTATTTTCTGGAACAGTTTGAGAAGGATAGGTATTAAATCTTCTTTGAATGTTTGGTAGAATTCTCCAGAGAAGCCGTGTGGTCCTGGACTCTTATTTTTGGGGAGGTTTTCAATTACTGTTTCTATTTCTTTACTTGTGATTGGTCTATTCAGATTCTCTATTTCTTCCTGATTCAGTTTGGGTAGGTTGTATGAGTCTAGGAATTTATCCATTTCTTCTAGGTTGTTCAATTTGTTGGCATATAGTTTTTCATAGTATTCTCTTATGATCCTTTGTATTTCTTTGGTATTTGTTGTGATTTCTCCTCTCTCGTTTCTAATTTTATTTATTTGAGACTTCTCTCTTTTTTTTTAGTGAGTCTGGCTAAGGGTTTGTCAATTTTGTTAATTTTTGCGAAGAACCAACTCTTTGTTTCATTGATCCTTTCTACTGTCTTTTTTGATTCAATATCATTTATTTCTGCTGTAATTCTTATTATTTCCCTCCTTCTACTGACTTTGGGCTTTGTTTGTTCTTCTTTTTCTAATTCCGTTAGGTGTCGTTTGAGGTTGTTTATGTAAGATTTTTCTTGCTTATTGAGGTGAGCCTGTATTGCAATGAATTTCCCTCTTAGGACTGCCTTGCTGCGTCTCAAATAATTTGGCATGGTGTGTTTTCATTTTCATTTGTCTCCCGATAATATTTGATTTCTTCTTTGATTTCTTCAATAATCCATTGTTTGTTCAGTAGCATGTTGTTTAGTCTCCACATTTTTGGCCCTTTCCCAGCTTTATTCTTGTAGTTGATTTCTAGTTTCATAGCATTGTGATCAGAAAAGATGCTTGATATTATTTCAACCCTCTTGAACTTATTGATGCTTGCTTTGTTTCCCAAGATATGGTCTATCCTTGAGAATGTTCCATGTGTGCTTGAGAAGAATGTGTAACCTGCTGCTTTTGGATGAAGTGTCCTATATATATCTATTAGGTCCATCTGATCTAATTTTTCATTTAATTCTATAATTTCCTTGTTGATTTGCTGTCTGGATGATCTGTCCATTGGTGTTAATGGGGTGTTGAGGTCCCCTAGTATTATTGTATTGCTGTTGATGTCTCCTTTTAGTTTTGTTAATAGTTTCTTTACGAATTTTGGTGCTCCTGTGTTAGGTGCGTATATATTTATAACTGTTATGTCATCTTGGTGGAGCGTCCCTTTTATCATTATATACTGCCCCTCTTTGTCTTTCTTTATCTGTTTTGCTTTGAAGTCTACTTTGTCTGATATAAGTATGGCAACACCTGCCTCTTTTGTTCATTATTGGCTTGGAGTACTGTCTTCCATCCCTTCACTGTGAGTCTGTGTTTGTTTTGGGGGCTGAGGTGTGTTTCCTGGAGGCAGCATATTGTTGGATCTTGTTCTTTGATCCATCCTCCACTCTGTGCCTTTTGATTGGAGAGTTCAATCCATTCACGTTTAGTGTGATTATTGAAATGTGGGGACCTACTGTTGCCATTTTATCACTTGTTTTCCAGTTCTTTTGCATTTTGTCCTGATGGAGAGCTGTTACTTTGTGTTATTGTCCTTCTGCTTATCTACTTTGTTCTGGATTTTGTAACCCCTTTCCTTTTTTTGATCTTTCAGGAATGAGTTTCTTCCTGAGCAATTCTTGAAGAGGAGGTTTTGTGGTGATGAACTCCCTTAACTTTTGTTTATCTGAGAAAGTTTTGATTTCTCCATCGTATTTGAAGTATATTTTTGCTGGGTAGCGTATTCTTAGCTGCAGGTTTTTGTCCTTCAGAGTTTTGAATATTTCATTCCACTCTCTTCTAGCCTGTAAGGTCTCTCCTGAGAAATCTGCTGATAGCTATATGGGGTTTCCTTTGTAAATTATTTTCTTCTGCCTTGCTGCCCTTAGTATTTTCTCTTTGTCATTGACTTTTGCTAGTTTCACTATTATATGTCTTGGCGTTGGTCTTCTTGCGTTAATAAAGTTTGGAGATCTATTGGCTTCTGTGATGTGAAGTTCCATCTCTCTTCCCAAGTTGGGAAAGTTCTCAGCCATTATTTCTTTGAACAGGCCTTCTGCCCCCTTCTCCTTCTCTTCTCCCTCTGGTATACCTATAATCCTTATGTTGCATCTCCTAATTGAGTTGGATAATTCTCGGAGAGTTTCTTCATTTCTTTTTAGTCTTAATTCTCTCTCCTCCTCTGCCTGCAGCATTTCTATATTCCTATCCTCCAAATTGCTAATTCTGTCCTCCATATTATCGACCCTACTGTTCAGAGAGTCCAGATTTTTCTTAATCTCCTCCATTGTGTTCTTCATCTCCAGTATTTCTAATTGGTTCCTCTTTATAGTATCAAGCTCTTTTGTGACATAGCTCCTGAACTCATTGAGTTGTCTATCTGAATTCTCTTTTAGGTAGTTGAGTTTTTTCATAATGGCAGTTTTGAAATCATCGTCATTTAGGTTATAGATTTCATTGTCTTTGGGATTGTTTTCTGGGTGCTTATCATTTTCCTTCTGTTCTGGAGATTTAATATATTTTTTCATACTGCTTTATGGCGTGGATTTGTGCCTCCTCATACAGATAGAGTTTACTCGCTGCTTCCACTTGTTGTGTCTGGTGTGTGTGGGTGGGCAGCTGTTTAGACTGCCCCAACCAGGAAGCCTGTCAGCTGTTACTGACTGGGCCTGGACCCCTCCTCGTAGTCACAGTGGTCCTGTGGGGGTCCCTCGTTGGTTGTGGGGGTAATCACAAGGGGGCCTCAGGCTGCTGGTGACTACTGCTGCAGCCCATGTAGAGGTGCTCCCTCCTTCTGGTCTGCAGCAGTGTTGTGGGCTTCAGCCACAACAGGAGCATCAGCCGGGAGCAGGATCACCTATAATCTCTGATTTGTCTCTAACAGAGCCCACCAGATCACACTAGTCCACTATAGGTCCCAGCAGAGCTATGGGTATCTTCTGCAGTCTGTTGTTAGCTAACCTGTGCTGCTTTTGCCCCAGGGCCTTCCCGCCTTGTGATTGCCAGTTGGGACCTCTCCAGTACTGCTGTGCAGAGGCTTTCGCTGAGGCTGCTGCAAAAACCTGGAGATGCCTCCTGGGCTACGTAGCCATTTCACCGGAGCTCTACTCTGCCCCACTTCACTCTCACGGGATCTCTGGGAGCCCCTTGCATCGTCTGAGATACGGCCAGAGTCCGTGGGCCTGGCAGCAGCTTGTAAGCTCTGTCCTTGTGGGGAATTCTGCTCTAGGGAGCTTCCTGGTGTTCCGAATGCTGGGCAGGGCCTCCCTGCCAATGGCGAGCAGAGGCCCTCCCTGCTGGGGGGGTGCGGGACCCTGGAGCGACCCCCCGGTATGCAGAGCTGGGTGTTGGAGCTCCACCCAGTCCCCAAGCGTGTCCACGGGAAGTCCGGGCACCCCCTGCACCAACCCGTGTGCAGGAGACCATGAGCCCAGTGGCAGCTTGTGGTCTGGAGCCGCCCCGGGGATCTGCCCACTGGGAGCTTCCCTTTGTCCTGGATTGTGGGCATCACCTCCCTGCTAATGGCGTGCAGAGGCTTTCCCTGCTGGGGAGATGCGGGACCCCAGAGCCTTCCCTTGCGCCACAGAGCCCGGTGCTGGAGCTCCAACCATGTCCCCAAGCACATCTACAGGAAGTCTGGGCACCTCCTGCACCGAGCCATGTCCCGGAGACCGTGAGCCCAGTGGCAGCTCGCGGTCTGGTGCCACCCCAGGGGATCCATCCACTGGGAGCTTCCCTTTGTCCTGGATTCTGGGCGTGGACTCCCTGCTAATGGCAAGCAGAGGCTTTCCCTGCCGGGGAGATGTGGGGCCCCAGAGCCTTCCCCTGCGCTGCAGAGCCAGGTGCTGGAGCTCCAACCGTGTCCCTAAGCACGTCTCCGGGAAGTCCAAGTGCCCCCTGCACCGAGCTGTGCGCTGGAGACCGTGAGCTCAGTGGCAGCTTGTGGTCTGGTGCCGTGCCAGGCCCACCAGGAGCTTCTCTTTGTTCTGGCTTCTGGGAAGGGCCTCCCTGCTAATGGCGAGCGGAGGCCTTCCCTGCCGGTGGGTGCGGGACGCTGGGGATTTCCCCCTGGGCTTAGGTGTGATCGTGGGGGGCTTGTGTAGGGGTGTTGTCACCTGTTTCCACCATCGCTCCGCTGGTGAGTGCACACTCCTGCCCTTGGTGTGTGGCGATGCTATGGGGGAGTCCGCTGGAAGAGAGCCTCCTGCAGGAACTAGGCAGTCCGGGGGTCGGGGGTCGGAGAGCTTTCACCTATTTCCACCTCCTCCTGGGGGGGAAGTCCGTCCGCCTTCCGATGTGTAGTAGCACGAGACTTTTAGGCATCTTGAGATGCTATCTGGATATCCTTTGTTAATCAGTGAATGTCCAATTAGTTGTAGATTCGATGGGGGAGAGACAAAGAAGACCCATTCAATATTTATTTTTAAGGGAGTTGAGGAAAGACAACTGGCCAGTGAATGAAAGGCCCTAACTGCAAAAATCTGCACCGTTCTTATAAAAGGAACTCAAGAATGCACATGCATAAGCACAACCAAGAAGTTACAAAAATCACCATAATTTCTCAAACTGAGAAAACAGTATGATTAATCTTTACCACTAAAATGAAATTGATGCATGTTCTTCTGTTGATACATCATGTGAAAAAGGCTAGATCAATTTTCACTAAATATTCAGGATTTATTTGGGATGGGGTGACTTAAAATATAGGCTATTTTGCATAAATAAAACTCATCCTGCAGAGGACTCAAAGAAACAGGCACTAAAAGTGTTATTCAACAAGAGGCCTTTTTGACTGCCAAACAGGAGAGAGAAACCAAAAGTGTATACATACCAAAAGTGATTTTTAAAAATGAGTTCCAAATAGAAATTCACCAGGGCACACATTCCAAACTGCAGGAATTAATTTGCAACTAAGCTGTTTCTTCCATGGGCAACCTCACAAACATGTGCACTGGAATAGACGATGACTTTTTGAAAAAGTATTGTTAATGATCTTCCTAATAACCGTTGGCTCATACTATTTCATAGGCTATTTTAGTAGAAACCAAACCTCCCACTACAAACAAAAATCGCAACCTAACCATAGTTGATGCTGGTTGGAATGCCAGGACCCATTTGAGTTCTCAAAATTTGGTACCAGACTGATCTTGAAACTAAAATTTGCCATCCCCACCTCTTGCTATAATGATTACCATTTTTAAATAGCTCATATTCTAGCATTCCCTATTTTCCCCAGTTATAAGGGAAACAAGGAAATAATTGCAACAATTATTTCCTTTATTAACAACTAAAGTAAAATAATCGCAACAATTTCTATAGGAACCATACTGGCTCTTTCCATTCAATATAAATTTTTTAGAATCAAGAAACTTGCTGGTGAAAAGTTTTCCATGTCATTTTACAAACCATTATAATTTACCTGATGGATGGTGAAAATTGTAAGCAAATTGATGGAACACCACAGAGGACAAAAGAGAGTGAGTTTTATCTTGTCAGTGTTCAGTTCAATTCATCAAATATATTTTTGCCAGGCTAAGTACCAGGTAATGCGCTAGATGCTGGAGATAAAAAGGTAAAAGGGAACAGCAATACACTATGATATCTAAATAGGATATGTACAAGGATTTTTTTCATGTGAAAAAAAGAGCTGATCTTTTCTAAAATTGTCAGAGAAGATCAGGTTTTAAAGAAGAATAAGAGTACGTCATAAGGACAAGACACAGAGGAAACAGCACGTGCAAAGGCAAAAATGGAGATTGAAAACAGCATGCTACAGTGAACTGTAAGTGTTGGTATATAATACAGGTTATAATGTGTTCACTGGCTTATTTTTTCTTAGCTAAACTGCGTTGGAGGAAAGACAGGAAAAGTGATTTTTTTCTTTCCCTTTGGTTAAATAATAAGCAATGAAATAGAAATATTTTAGTTAACTATTATATTCTCATACTGAGACTTTTAATAAGTTATGGCCAGGCACAGTCTAAAACAGCACTGTCTAAGAGAAATATAATGCAAACCCCATGTATAAGTTTAAATTTCCTATCAGTCTCATTTTAAAAAGTAAAAAAACAGAGATAGAATTAATTTTAAGAATATATTTTCCTTAACTCAATTATGCAAAATGTTATAATTTCAATTTATAATCAATATAAAATTATCAATGAAATATTTTACATTTTTATGCTAAATCTTTGAAATCCTGTGTATATTTTACACTTACAGCACATCTCAAATCAGATGCTAATTTTTTATAAAAAATATTCAATCTGCATTTAGAGTTCAAAAAACTTATAGTTGAAAAAGTAGATTCACATAACTCGAGTTTTGCAAACATACTTAGAAGTGATCCAGTCTGAACTGATTATCAGTTTTTAAATTAAAATTAATTAAAATTAAATACAGTTAAAATTCAGTTATTTGGCTGTACTAGTGACATTTCAAGGGTTAATGCGGCTAGTGGTTACTGCAGTTGTACAGCTCAGTTCTAGAATAAGTATGTAAGGACCTTTGGGTCAAATCTCTAGCCTGCAAATAATATTAACAAAAATCAAATCAGTAAACAGATGATCAGATTGCTAATGGGGTGCTAATATTAGGCATTTCAGATTACTTTCAATCTCTCCCTTGTGGGTCTACATCCACTCGGATGAGATAAAGCTGAGAAAAAATATTGAGGATATCTGGAAAACGTCTTGCAATTAGCAAGGAGACTAAGGTTAATTGGAGAAAGCATAATAAGTTCATGATATGAAAGCAGAAGTTTCTTAAATACTCACTTAATCATTCTAAGCCTTATTCCTGTTACTAAAAGAAATAAATAGGTTCAAATGGTGGACAGACCCTGAAAGGGGACAGAGGGAAATTGTCTGGTCATAATGAGGATGGATAGTTCTCCTACCTTCTCAGCTCACTCACCCAAAAAACACCCACCACAAATAAAAGCCAAAATTATAAAACACAAGTATTCATATTTTTCCAAAAACAACAAAAGTTTTTTTGTTCTACCTAGGCAAAATATAGACATGCTTCTTTTACAAAGTCACACATACAAATCTGAAAGATTAAGCTGATCTTTACATTTTAAAGAGCATATTTCATATGTACTTCCTATGTTATGGAAGAGAGTTCCTCTAGGAATATCCAGCAAAGAGTCACCATTCATCCAGAAAATTCTATTATTTATTTACCAAATCTCTTGAGTGCCTATTATATTCTAGGCTATGTGCTAGGCAAGGAAATTACAGTAGTGAACAAGAAAGACCCACCCACAAGGCACATGGGGTAAGAGCTGTCAGAGGAAAGGTACTGACTGTGATGGGCGCAGGCCGGAGGAGTAGGGTTGCCAGATTTAAAGTAACTTCTTAAGAGGAATTCTGAGCATGGCAGGGAAGAGGCAGGGAGAAATCTTTCCAGGTGAAAATAGTGCAAACTAAGTCCCAATGCCATGGTCAAGTCTAGGTGATGCGGGGTCGGTGAGCCGAGGAGTTGAAAGAAAGATTTCTTAGACTCTCAAGATCTGGCAGTAGTGCTCTTTTATTTAGAGAATAGTGTGGAATAGCATGGGGACAGGACCCACGGGCAGTCAGAGCTTCTGCTGCCGCCGCTTCTGCTGCCCCCGCTGGCATGGGGACAGGACCCATGGGCAGGCAGAGCTGGTGCGTGGGGACAGGACCCACGGGCAGTCAGAGCTCCTGCTGCTGCCCTGAGTTGAGGGTTAGGGCTAATTTTATAAGGCATGGGTACGTGACTTATTTTTACTGGAAAAAAAGAAAAGATGGTGTAAAAAGTCATTAAATGATTTCAGGGCAGACGAGGTCTGGTTATTGTGTGGTCATATAACTTTAGATACGAATCTGGCCATATAGATCGGCATGCAGGTGAGGATGCCCCGGGCTTCTCTCCCTGGGGCAGTCCTAATTCATACCATAAAAAAAGTCCACTGGGTCGTATAGTTTGGCATGTAGGCCAGGTCACCTTGGGCTTCTCTAGCTGGGGCAGCCTTAATCCACATCATAGGAACTGAAATAAGCAAAGGAATTGGAGTAAGGAAGAAGCAAGAGGCGGAATGTCGATGAAAGACGAAGCCTGAGGAAAAAGCAGAAGACACTCTTGTAAAGAGTTTGTGCTTTATCTTAAGAAGAGTGTGATTCCATCAAAGAACTTTAGGCACCCTATCTTGGCTACAGCTGAAGAAGGGACTACACTAAGGCTGGCGGGATACTGAGAGATCAGAAAGGAGGCTACTGACATAATTCAGCATCTCAGTAGAGGCCTGAACAAAGGCCATGGAAAGACAGACCCATTAATAACACCAGAACTTGAGATGGCAGCAAAAGAGACAACTGCAAAGGAGGAGAGAGAAGAGGCCCAAGAGGGAGGAAAACCAGAAGCATATATTACAGAAAACAATGAAGAAATGGTCAAGTCAAATATTTTTGGAGGAGTCAAGGAAGATAAGGATTGAGAAGTGATGCCTAGGTTTAGCCATAAGGAAATCACCGGTGACCTTTGGCAGGGGCAGTCTCAGTGGAATGGCTGAGGTCAAACTAGGTCGCAGAAGGTCATGCTGGGTGAGGAACCGGCTGGGGAAACGCAGGGGTCTCACTTCCTCTTTGCTCCTTTAACAGGTGAGGATCAAGGACAGGAGTAGAGTTTGGAGATGGAGCGACCAGTGTCCCAATCAGGTGGAACACCGCAGCGGGCTGATCGCTAGGGGCCAATCCTTTCTTAGAGTCCACTTGACTGACAGAGGCGCGGGCCAAAGACTGAGCGCAGAGCGGGAGGCCGCGAATCACAAGGGGGCGGAATTCCAGGGCACTAACCCGGAACCGGTTTGGGACTCGATTCCCATTGTGAGGCCAGACCTGGGGCGGGCTCTCAGCCAGAATGGCAATAACCTCCAGGCCAATGGACGAGCCGCATCAAACGAGCGGCAGCCGCGCTAGCCAATGGGTGCCGGCAGGGGGGCGGGCAAAGTCGGTGGGCGGGGAATCAACGAAGCATCTTTTTTCCTACCCCCACTTACGGGCGACCGGCGGAGGTGCCGCTGGGGTCGCAGGTGAGCGGTTCTGTCCCGGAGGAGGCGGTTAGGGTGGCGGTGGGTTCGCGGACGGTGGGTGCCCTCGCAGCAGGGAGGGTCCCGGCGAGGTCAGTGGCAGGTGCCCGTCCCCCGCGCTGCCGGCTTTGGCCCTGGCTCTGCGGCGTCGCGGGACTACGTCGCTGGGGAGAAGTACCAGTCGCGGCTGCCGCCGGACCAGGGAGGGTGTGGAGGGCCCAGACCGCCGAAAAAAGGCTGCGGAAGTTTCTGGGCACCCAGTCGGGACTCCAATTTAATATCCAGAGAGAGGAATCTCCTTCCAGGTTGCCCCATCTCCCACTAGGTGCAGCCGCTGCTCTGTGGCCGAGTCAGGTGCGCGCCCCCTGCTCCTGGGCGGCCTCCCGGGAATTCTGTCGGCCTCGATTCTTCCCAGGGGCCATTACAGGGCGGTCTCAACGGAAGCGGCGGGGAGGGAGTCCGAGGTACTTTATTAATCTGATAACAGGCGAACCTTAAATAGACTAGTTATTTACCTAGCACAAGTTTTAGAGAAGAGCATCCCATTTGGCAGGGAAGTGAATTTCCTCCAAGACTGGTGGCGTGGTGGGATGGGGGAAACTTTAAATCGATTAGGGTGCAGGTTGGGGGAAGTTTGTAGATTTTGTGATGCTTTGTTTCTTGAACAGCCTAGTGAATTTACCTAACAATTATTTTGGACCCAGGATTCACTGCCTGATTATCCTCAGATCCTTTCCTTCTGTCTTATCACGCAGTTTTTAGGAACTTCATGCTCAAGGGTTAGTCCTTGAAAAAAATTGTCTAGTTATAGTATGTCATTGGTGGTACCTCATCTTAACAGGATTACGTAAGTGAACTACTTATCATACCTATTTCCAACCAGTAAAGAGTGATTCTGAGACAGGATTTCAAGGAAATGGCTGTTTTCTGTGATTGGACATGGAAGATCTATGGATTTTTAGAGGTTGCAACTACTGAATACCCTCCTGTAAAGACAAGGAAGACAACCGATATAAAAAGGAATAGTATTTGGCATCTAAAATGGCATCTTTTCACATTTTTTTGAGGTTAGTTATATCCCCAGCACCAAGAATATGTGCCTGCCATGTAGGACCTCAATAAATATTTGAGTAAATTTTTGGGTAATGGATAACAGAAAACCCAGGCTGTGTTATATGAGCACCAAAACGTGGGGGAGAAAAACAACATTCCTGGAAACATAGCTTCTATCCTTGCAAGCATAGCTACCAAATTTCAACTTAAGGTGCATTGATTTTAGTACTTTCTTACGTTAATCAGAAAATGTCAAAAATTTTCAGTTAAGCTGTGACTGACTGGAAATCCAAGATACATGCCAATATCAATTTCAGTGAGATTAAAAATGTGTATTAAAGTGCATTTTGTCAGTGAAATCCTTCATCAGTGTAGCATAGAACAGTTAGGGACAAAGGAATACCACTTTTGTAAGATAGAGGTATGGAGTTACAAATTGTTGAGAAGAAATAGGACATGCAAGTAACAACTGCTGCCAAAATTCTAAAAATATATTGATTCAGGCATAGTTTTAAAAGGCCTGTTATTTCTGCCATGTGCCAATAAGTTTACCACAATCCATTTACTAAATTGATCTCAGATTCTAAAAGCGGCAAAATCTGATGATGGATGTCTGCATAAATTAGGATTCTCTTGACAACTGCAATCAATGTTTATTATTTTATTATATACCTACATTTTATATATTATAGTGTGTCTGTTATTACAGTAAACATTGCCTCCATGTAAAACGTAACCTGCTTGAGTTTCAAAAATATGTGAACTTTCTGGGGGCCAGCCCAGTGGCGCAGCAGTTAAGTTGCACATTCCGCTTCGGTGGCCCGAGGTTCGCCCATTTGGATCCTGAGTGCCGACCTACACTCCCCTTGTCAAGCCATGCTGTGGCAGGCATCCCACATATAAGGTAGAGGATGATGGGCACAGATGTTAGCTCAGGGCCAGTCTTCCTCAGCCAGAAGAGGAGGATTGGCAGCAGATGTTAGCTCAGGGCTAATCCTCAAAAAAAAAAGTGAACTTTCACAGTTATATTTGTCTCTTGCAGTAAGTTTTTAAACAAAGTATAGGGTCTTACTAAATCAGCATTAAAGATTTGCTGAGATGTGGCCCCAACCTAGTTTTCCAGCTTTAATTCCTTGTGCTTCTCCCCTTTATTGCTGTCCCTCTTTAGTCTGTTTGTTTTATAAGACCTGAATCAAATGCTTAGTTCGTCTCACAAACTTCCTTGATCCCATCAAAGATTTCTCCTGAAAACTGAGGGTATTTTGTTAGTACTTCTCTTGTTGCACTTTTCATATATTCACATACCGTGTCCAGACACTGTACTGGGAAATGGATAATGGCTGATATTTGTTGAGGGCTTACTATGTCTTATGCATGTAAGCTTCTTAATTGGATTATCTCATTTAATCTTCAAAACATCGGGAGTGTTATTCTATTCTTTTTCCTGTTTATAGATAAGGAAATAAGTTTAAAAAGTTAAGTAATTTGCTTAAGATCACAGAGCTAGTAAGTGGTGGAATGAACATACAAGCCTAGGTAGTCTGTATTCACAGCTTGCAGTTTACAGTCTCCCTTAGGATTTTTTCATGGAAATTTTTTATGCGTAACTGTTTTACTAGACAATAAATTATTTGATAGCAAGATTAATATGTTCATCTTTGATCCCTTATTGTTCGTCATGTAAAATAAGTCGTTATAATACAGCATGATAGTGGAACATGTGTGTAGCAAGGGTGTTAGACTTAGATGAATGGGAACAGTGAAGGTGTCCAGGAACAGATGGTTACGTCTAGCGCTGTCGATGAGTAGTCATTGGTCAGACAAAAGAACAGAGACCATGGGAGTTGGGAAGATGCTAAAGGAGTACATGTATGATACTCTTAAGCCAGGGATCAAGAAAACTAGAACTGTGCTGTCCAGTACAGTAGTCAATAGCAGTATATTGCTATTGAGGACTTGAAGTGTGGCTAGTGCAAATTGAGTTGTAAAGTGTAGTGTGAAATGCCCACTGGATTCTGAAGACGTAGCACAAAAAAGCAGTGTAAAATACCTTAATTACTTTTTTATATTCATTACATATTGAAATGATAATATTTTGATATATTAGGTTAAAATATATCTTAATTTTAACCTGTTTTTCCTTATTTTTCTAATGTGGCTACTAGAGGATTTAAAATTATATATGTGACTCTCATTATATTTTTATTGGACAGGGCTGACCTAGAATTTAGAGGAATTTCAGAATGACTGGTACTGTGTGCTGGAGAGGGTGGTTTGGGAAAAGTAGGTTGGGGGTTAGAATTGGAGGTGACAGATAAGACTGGCAAAGGTAGATATGAAGATGTATAGGTAATGTTCAGATAGAGTTTGTAACAGGGAGAGAGAAAGAATGGAGAGAGTAAATTTACCTCCTAAGTCTGTGGAAAGCCCTTGAAAGGTTTTAGGCACTCACTACGTATTTGTTGAATGAAGCAGTGTGTCTTAATTACTTAATCTAATAATGAATGTTCCTGATGTATACTCCCAATTCAGTCCTAATTCTTTCTAATAAAGACATGGGTAGGGGTCTAAAGACATTCTACTTATAAGAAAGTTTGATTTGAGAATCAAAGAGAGAGCATTCCATTTCTTCTTAAGTCTCAATTGACTTGTATTCCTTTGATGTGTTGCCAACAAATAGGAGTGTGAGTTGGTCTTTACAACTAGGCATATTCTTCCAGCCAACATAATGTTCTGCTGGGCATATTCTTCCAAAAAGAGACCAGCTTTGTCTAGGTTGTAAGTCTTTGGTGGCAGATGAGGCCTTTTCCTGATGATCTCTGAAGGGAAATGTCTTAGCCACATTTGCACTCCACCTTGCTTCTCTGTACACATTTGAGCAAGTAAACTTTTAACACTGATTCTCTAGCAGGGTGCTTCTCAAGCCCGACTGCAAATGAGAATCGCCTGGAGAGGTTGTTTTTTTATAAACCTTGTTGAGGAATAATTCCCGAATATAATTGTATACATTTAAAGTGTACAACATTATGATTTGATATACGTAATACATTGTGGAATGGTTACCAAGATCAAGATAATTAACACATCCATCACCTCACATAGTTAGTTCTGTGTGTGTGGTAAGAATGCTGAAGATTACTGGAGAGCTTTTTAAACTCCCAATGCTGGGCCCTCTTCTAAAGATTGTTCTAATTGGTCAGAGATAGGTATTTTTAAAAATTCTCTAGGTGATTTCAGTGTGCTGTAGACATGCACTAATATGTCTGTTGAGTTCTTGAAATGCAGCTAGTACAAAATGAGATATGCTGTAACTGTAAAATATATCTGGATTCAAAGACTTAGTGGAAAAAACAAGAATGGAAACTCCCTCATTAATAATTTTTATATTGATTATATACTGAAATGATAATATATTGAATATATAGGATTAAATAAAATATGCTAAAAATAATTCCACCTTTTTTTGTTCTGTTTCATTTTTGCTTTACTGTGGCTACTGGAAAATTTTAAGTTGCTTGTGTGGGTCATATATTTCTATTGGACAGTGCTGCTCTAGTGTAGACCATCGCTACTCAAGATAGAGTCCGAGGACCAGCAGCATCAGCATCATTTGGGAGTTTGTCAGAAATGTGGAATCACTGGCCCCACTCCAGGCCTACTGAATCAGAATCTCGTTTTAACAAGAATCCAGGTGATACATTTATACAGAGTTTGAGAGACATTGCTCTAGCAACATCTTCAGAATTTTTTTCAATTTCTTAATTTTTCTTCATCTCTTGTTGATTACTTTTCATTGTAGCGGCTGGTAACTTTTTACATTCATGATTCCCTCTTTGTCTCTTCCTTTGTCCTTTAGAATCATTCATATACATCTCATTTTTCTATTTTCACTTAATTCTCTTGCACTTTTTTATAATTTGACATCTCAACATTTTCAACAGTCACTGTTTTTTAATTAATGTATGTGAATGGAATTAATATATATTCATGTAATTGTGTGTAATGTGTGTTAAATACATGTATGCTATTTTAAACATATGATTTTCCAGAAAGAATCTCCAGAAATTATTAATATTAGTTACATTGGTGGTGGAGAGAGATTTTCACTTCATTTTGTACCTTTATTTAGCTTTTCTAACCATGTGTATTTTGCCTTTTTTTCCAGATGAATAGAGATTTGTGGGTATTGGGTTTATGGGACTTTAAAAAAATGTATTTTTCCATAATTAAAATCTCTAGAAGTATATTTTTAACATAATGTTAATCACCTCAAAGTAAAATAAAATGCACGTGCTCTGGGCTAACAAATGGCTGTATGGCTGAAGACAGAGATGACTGCACACGGGGTCCCTAGAGCTGGGGGTTGGCGGCGCACAGAGTGCGTGAACCTTTGTCGAGCATAGCATCCTCTGACTATAAATGTTCCTAAGTGGAAAATTGATCTTTTTTGAGTGTGTGAACACCCATAGACATACACACACATTTCCCTTCCAGTTTCGTTGGCTTGCGTTAACTCTAGCATTTACACAGGAATAATGTTGTGCTAAGCCTTCTTCGTACTTTAATATGGCATTTATTGCGTATATCCCATTATGTGGCTGTAATATATTTTATTTATCCAATCCCTTATTCATGAATATTTATATTTTTACCACGGTTTTACCTTTAAAATATGATAGTGTTTCTACGTTCAAGAAGCTACTATTTAAATGGTCTGAAATATTCTATATCTTTAGAAACAAAAAGTCATCCTTAAGGTGTTGTAAATATTTAATTCTGTATGGAATTTGATGTAATTTTAGCTCTCTGTTCTATTTATAAGGACGTCTAGCATGCTGATTCCATTTTTAGAATGTCTTTGATAACTTGCTCATCCTTAGTCCTTACTGCCTAAGTAGCAACATAGCTTGTTTACTTAAAATTTTTTTTGCAGAATTTTGTGTAACTTGTTAACTGTTAATGTTCTTTGTCATAGTTACCAGGTGGGTAGTTTACCTAAAGTCTTCTTTTAATCTCAAAAACTGCTTCTTGCTGATAGTGACTTGAGCTGCCTTTTTCTTTTAAACATATGCTTTGCCCATAGAAGTTTCAGTTTGCCGGCTTACCCACCTTGGGTTATTTTCTGTTTCATTTTCTACTCTTTTTCCCATCCTCCAATCACCTTCTTACTTTAAATTGTATTTTTGCCTGCTTGTATTTGTTAGGCACAGTGTTTGTACTGAACATACTGTCTTTGGAGCAGGTGGGCTGCCATCTCCCAGATCCTCAGAGTGGTGGAGCAGATGGTGGAGGAAGGAAAAAGCCAAACCTGGACTTTGACTTCACTAATTCACTGAAGAGAGTGCTACAATGTAGCGACTAAGGAGAAGGATATTTGGGCTGGTTTAATGATGTATAAATCAGTTTGCTTCAATTCTTTTTTGTGTGGCTTATAAATATAGTACCTCATAAGTGTTCTTCAGTTGCCTTGAGAGGAAGTCAGAATACTTGCCCAGCTCATTTGATAACTTGAATTACCTAAGGAATGTTAGGCCTGAGTGTTAATTAAATGTGATCCTCTAAAATTACAAGTCTTCTAGAATGTTCACTAAACTGACTTGAGATCAAATGTTAAAACATCCCCCATTTCCTTAATTTTTATCTGGTAATATTTGAAATATGCAAAAAAATGTAGCTGTAAGTGTGCTAGTTAACCCATTCCCTGACCACTCAAAAAAAAAAAAGAAGTTCTAGTATGCAACAGTTGTCCATTTCTGTGGTGTCAATACCGCCATCTTGGCCAGTTTCTAGCTCCCAACGTGCCATCTCTGAATATGGAGTTGGGAAGAGAGATGCACAGTTGACTTTTGCCAGCTCCCTCCAGCAGGCTCCAATACACCCCAATGTAGCATATATGTTATGAAGCATAAAAATAAAGACCGATGCGCCTACCGCTTGACCTGAGAACTAGAACAATACCAATATTTGTGACCTTTCTGTTTCCTTTGTCAAAATTATGTAAAGATTTGCCTTTGTTGTAATAATATCAAACTTATTTAACTTGCTTAGTGTGTGCCAGGAACTATTCTCAGTATTGTACTAAATCCTTTAATCCATATGGTATGTCTGTGAAGTAACATTATTTTCAAGTGAAATTGTACCTAGGGAGGTTAAGTAGCTAAGGCCACACAGGTAGGAAGTGGCAGAGCCAGGATTCTATCCCAGGCAGTGTGACTGCAGAATTTGTGCTCAAAATCACTATACACACTGCCTCTTTTGATGATGTTTTAATTTATGAATACGTTTGCTTATACTCTAGTGACAAGAGGATTATGTTTGGCTCTAAGGGCAGTGTTTGCCTAGAACCAGATCAGAAGTGCTGCCACTGATTATACATTCCACTTGAGTGGATTTCAGTTTTATTATCAACTGTCTCAAGAAATTTTGGAAGCCTACTTTAGGAATAGTTTGCTTGCAATCTTTTTTTGTTTTTGCATGCTGTACCCTTTTTGCGGGTATGTGAAATTGACAGTGATTTCTTGAGAGTTCATTTTCTTCTCTTTTGAATTTTTAGTTCTCTCTGACCTCCATTTCAGCAGCAAGTGACAGTTCAGGAGATGGTTATTCCACATGAATGATTAGAAACAAAAAGATGTAGTGATGGGCATATTTTTGGTGATGTTACTACATACATACAAAGTTAGTTGAACAAAGATTACTGGAAACTTGAAATGGAAAAATTGCATTAAAGTTTAGTGAAATGATAATAAAAAATACTTTTTTATTAGAGTTTAGAAATAAGGAATCTGCATCTACTTTTAAGTTTAAAGAGAAAAGGCTCAACCAATGATAGAAAAGATTTGTACATTTTATGATTAAATTTAGTTAGCCTTACTCAATTGATGTATTTTTGCTTCAGTAGAAGATACTATTTGTATTTTCAATTACCAGAGAAATATTTTTCACACTAATAAAAATTTTAGACTGGCAGATATTAAAGTATTTAAGAGAAGAAACCATGGTAGAGTGAAATATAACTGGTTGAAGCTTTGAAGAGTTTTAGTGCCCATATGTAG
Organism: Equus quagga; assembly: GCF_021613505.1. NCBI lineage: Eukaryota > Metazoa > Chordata > Mammalia > Perissodactyla > Equidae > Equus > Equus quagga. Next base: position 55,440,779 of record NC_060280.1, on the reverse strand, counting down.
ACCCTTCTCTAAACTTTCCACAGAGATGAGAGTCTGCTCTTTTTGAAAATCTTCTGCTAAAAGACATCTCAAAACTTACCTTAGCCAACACATTTCTAAGATTTAGGTATCACAAGCTGCTAATAAAGTGGAAGGACGTAAGGGAACCTGGATATAAGTTCTGTCATTTAACTAGCTGTGTAATGTGCAAATTATTTAACTTCTCTGAATCTTGTTTTATAAATAGAAATGCTGGTATCTCACATTCACTGCTGTGGTGGGGATTAAATGACAGAACATGGAACTGAATGGATCTTTGGTATTTTTTCTTCATATTGGCAGGAAATGTTTATGATCGTACAGTGAAAGAACTGAAAGGAACTTTAGCAATCTCATCCTACCTTCTCATTTTGTAAGGGTGGGAAAGTCAGCTCTAGCAGTGATCAGTGAGTGAAGCTGAAGTCAGAAAACATGGTTTATGAATATATCACTTGCTCTTTCTGAGCCTTTGTTCTCCATTACATACTTTAAAATCTTTTGCAAGGAAAAGCCTCACCCAACATCCTTTCCAGCTTCCTAGTGTGCCTTTCCATAATGCAAAGGCTAGATAACAGGAAAACTCCATTTTCCAGCTCCATTGTAACGAGGATTCGGATGTGCTTTTGATTTCGCCGGTCATATGTACTTGTGTAGGACTTGAAATCAAGGTATGCAGGGGAGTGAGATGTGTGAAGCATTTGTTTTACTGCTGTGGGTCTAGCACAGTGGTTTTCGAACTTAGCATGCAATAGAATCATCTGGAGGGCTTATTGAAACATAGATTGCTAGGCCCCAACCTCTGAGTTCCTGATTCAGTTGGTCTGGGGTGGGGGCTGAAAAGTTGCCTTTCTAACAAGTTTTGGGCACACCCTCTTTGATGCTATGACACTATGAGAGTCTTCTGGAAGTTGGAGAAACATTCTGGAGAACAGTAGATGGAGAAACCATCTAAAAGAAATGTTTACAAGAGGATCTTTCCCACTCAGAATTTATAGTAAGATTTTGCCACATGAGTATTTTAAATTTATTTCATGGAGACTCCAAGTACAGTTACTTGCCTATATCATGGTCTTCAATTCTGCAGTTAAAATGGCCCAGAATATTACAAAGTACTGAGAAATTCTTCAAAGAAAGGCAAATAATTAAAAGTATTGATTAGAAACAAATTTAATATGCAGCCTTGTTTCATGTGCTGTGAGGCGCTTCTGTTTAAGGTCGTTGGTCTGAGGGAAGGGGAGGATGTGGTGAGCACTGAGGGACAGAATTACAGTGGCAAACCATGAAAGGTGCATTAGTCTTCGCAAGGTTTAGGGATTCTAAATTATTTTTTCTATTTTAATTGGTGATTTTAAAAATCAAATTAATTAGGTAGAGTGGCTGAGAAAAAATCCTTGCCACTTTTATGCTACTCTCTTAATTCCGTTGTATCCTTACAGTATTGTCAGTGTTTCAGGAAATTTTATTCCAAGCTTAGAATTTCTATGTAGGTTTAATTTGAAAAGTGGTAAAATATAAGTTGTTTTTATTTCTTTGATCAGGTTACACTCTCTCAAATTTGTTTCTGAATTTTATTGATTTTGTAGCCCAGCAAAGGCTACAGTCAGTGTTCCTCTAACATTATTCTACAGAGATAAATTTTTTTTCTTTTTGACATCTCAAACCTAGTAGTCAATTTGGCAACTTGACTCATTCATTCATTCAAAAAGTGTTAATGGTATGTGCCATGTGCCAGAAACTCTCCCAGGCCCTGGGGAGGTCATGGTGAGCAGAAACGTTGCTGCCCTCATGAAACTTCTAGTGAAATGGGGAAGAGACAGACTCTTAGCTGTATATTAGCACAAGTGTAACATTTAGACAAGGAAGAGTAATTTGGCTTGTCAAGAAAGGCTTCACTGAGAAACAAGATGTCTAATCTGGGAGTCGAAGGATGAGGAAGAATTAAGTAGGCCAAGGAGGGGAAACTGTACAAAAGCCCTGAACAGGGGAAGAGTTTGATGAGAATGGGAGACTGAAAGAGGCCAGTGTAATTGGAGAGGATGAACTGGGGAGAGCAGAATGGGAAAAGGAGCGGGAGAAGTAGGGGGGAGTAGGTCAAGAGTGAATACTGGCAGTTAGTCAAGGACCCTTATAGCAGCTGGGTGAGAGAAAATGGTAGCTTGGACAATGGTGGTGCTGGCAGAGACAGAAATGTAGGCAGTTTTGAGCCATATTTAGAGGGTTTTGTTTTTTTTTAAATTATGTTTTTTAAAATTATTCTTGGGCTGAAGTACAGTGCAGAAGTTGCAGGTTGATTGATTTTGACTTCTTTCTCTTTAGGAATTATCCCGCCTGCCTGTGCTACTGGATGAATGGAAAACTCTGATTTAAACAAAGTGCCAACAAGGCATCGCCCTTGATATCTGTACTTTGTGGCATTCCTCAAATTTTTTTCACATCTTCTTTTACGGTAAAAATTGCATTTAAGTTAGAAAAATGAAGCAGTTGAAAAGGAAAAGGAAAAGCAATTTCAGTGTTCAAGAAACTCAGACCCTTTTGAAAGAAATTACAAAAAGGAAAGAAGTGATTTTTTCCAAGCAGCTCAATACAACAATTAACGTGATGAAGCGAATGGCGTGGGAGGAGATTGCGCAGTGTGTGAATGCTGTAGGAGAAGGGGAGCAGAGGACGGGGACGGAAGTGAAAAGAAGGTACCTGGACTGGCGAGCACTTATGAAGAGAAAGAGGATGAAGGCGAACATTAAGCTGGTTGGGTCAGGGTTTCCCCTTCCCACATCTGATTTAGATGACTCTCTCACTGAAGAGATAGATGAGAAGATTGGATTCCGAAATGATGCAAATTTTGATTGGCAAAATGTGGCAGATTTCAGGGATCCAGGTGGATCCTTAACTGAGGTCAAAGTGGAAGAGGAAGAAAGAGATCCCCAGAGTCCTGAAGTAAGTATTAGCCTATGAACCCTCTTTTTATTTTTTCTGATGTGGGAGTTTATTCTAGTCCAGAAATGGTTAAGAAGTTCTCAGATTTTCAGGCTATTTTCAGGCTAACTTAAAAATAGTACATAGCAAAGTCATTCCATTTCTTTCCTCTTTATTTCATTAATTTCCTTCTTCTCACCTAAGTATACTTCTTTCAATTATATATATTAGTGACATCAAGTAATTCATTGTACATATTTTTTAAAATTAAGAGTAAATGGTTTTGTGTGCTCAAACAATACAGAAAGCTTTTAGGAAATGTTTAGATAAATTAGTAACCATGAGGTGGAAATCAATACTGAGAGCCAGCCCTGATGGCCTAGTGGTTAAAGTTCGGTGCACTCCGCTTTGGCAGCCTGGCTTTGGTTCCCAGGTGTGGAACCACACCACTTGTCTGTCAGTAGCCATGATGTGGCAGTGGCTCACATAGATAGACGAACTAGAACAGTTTACAAATATACGCAACTATGTATTGGGGCTTTGTGGGGGAAAATGGAAGAAAAAGGAGGAACACTGGCAACAGATGTTAGCTTAGGGCAAATCTTCCCCTGCAGAAAAAAAAGAAAGAAAGAAAAGAAATACTGAAAATTACTTTTCTCTTTTCTTTAGTTTGAGATTGAGGAGGAAGAAGAAATGCTGTCCTCAGTCATACCAGATTCCAGGAGGGAAAATGAACTTCCTGATTTTCCCCACATCGATGAGTTTTTTACACTGAACTCAACACCCTCTAGGTCTGCGTATGATGAGCCCCATTTGCTTGTAAACATAGAGAAACAGAAACTAGAGTTGGAAAAGCGGCGACTGGATATCGAGGCCGAAAGACTGCAGGTAGAAAAGGAACGCCTGCAGATCGAGAAGGAGAGGCTGCGGCATTTAGACCTGGAGCACGAGCGGCTTCAGCTGGAGAAGGAGCGGCTGCAGATTGAGAGGGAGAAGCTGAGGTTACAGATAGTCAGCTCAGAGAAACCGTCATTGGAAAACGAACTTGGTCAAGGAGAAAAGTCCATACTTCAGCCACAGGACATAGAAACAGAGAAGTTAAAACTTGAGAGAGAACGCTTGCAACTGGAAAAAGATAGGCTGCAGTTTCTGAAATTTGAATCGGAGAAGCTGCAGATTGAAAAGGAGCGCTTACAAGTGGAGAAAGAGAGACTTCGGATTCAGAAGGAAGGACACTTGCAGTGATTTCTCTAGGTCTCCATTTAGCAAATGGTGGTAAACCGTAGGTCTTTCTCTATATCAGGTAATTTAAAATTGGTTACAGGATTAGCTGTGGGTTTTTTTTCCCTGTTTAATGTCAGTGTTTTCAATAGGAAAAAGATAGTTGTATGTGGGTAACTGTGTGCTAGAGTAGTCTATGATATAAAAACTCTGTGCCCTAACATAAACACTATAGCCGAAACTATTGTACAATTACGTAGTCTTGTATGATCTGTGCACTCAGAGTTTACTGTTATGTCTATGTAAAATTCTGGCTCAGGGGTTCTCAACTAGGGAGTGATTTTGGCCCCCAGAAAACATTTGGCAAGGTCTGGAGACATTTTCGGTTGTCAAAACTGGGAGGTGGGGTGGGTTGCTCCTAGCGTGTAGTAGTAGGTAGAGGCCAGGGATGTCTCATGCTGCAGTGCACAGGACAGCCTCCTGCAAAAAGGAGTTAACCAACCCCAAATGTCAGTATTACTGAGGTTGAGAAGCCCTATCCTAGCCTGACTGTGCACCTCTATAGCTTGGTTTCATAGTTTCAGAGTATTAAAACCTCAGATATTTATGTGGGTAGTTACTTAAATGGCCAAAAACTTTAACTATGACTCATTACTGTGTAGTGTATTGAATATAGAAAGTGATGAAGATAATAGATATTTTATTCCCATGTTTTCATCTATAAATAACCTGAGATTCAGAAAATAATACACGAAACGTCAGAGATTGTCTAAAGTAGGTCACTGTGAAAAGCAGTTCATTCACCTAGCTGTCGCTTTAGAAGCAGCACACACACTTTTTAAGCTTTAGTTCCCTTTCTTTGAGTTCAGTGTCTTAGTTTAGATACAAAAATTGTCATTTCAACCATGTACTGAAATCTTAATTTAGTGGATGGTTGAAACTAGCAAAAATGCTACCAATATAAAAATGGTACCAGTAGTCCATGAGCTTGAACTCAAATGAGTGCTTATTTGATTTTTAAAATAGCAGCTATTTGGCAGTGGGGGTGGGGGGAGAATGATTGTAGCTGTGTGTTATGAATTAGAGAAGCACTATTGCACACTATCTGACCTAATCTGTAGAACAATTCTTGAGAGTAGATGTATTATTATTCCTTAATCTAAGGCTCGGAGAAGTCATGCAATGAGTAAATGGCGGATCTCATCTGTCGTGGTGTATTTTGTCTTTGCCTCTCCCTGAGGAAGAAAGTTTGTATCTTCGGTCCCTTTGGTATTTATGCTGAGACCAAGGGCTTGCTTAACCTGCCTTCAGTCCCCTGAAGGTGCTGTTTCCACAATCCAGGTGACACTCAAGGTGAGAATCCCTGCACGAGATCACTTTGTATTTTCTGATTGCCAGGGCTCATATGTAGCTTTAACACCTCTCTTCTGTTGACAGATAACTACCTTGATTCTGCATTTGTTCCTTGTTAATTTAAGAATGTCTTGAAACTATATGTGATATTTGAGAATGAGTATACAAGGAAAAAGTACACTTCTGCTTAGTCCCCTTGACTTTGAAATAGTGTTATTTTTCTATAGCTGAAATAAATGCTTCTACCGTAGAAATAAAATTTGCCTATACTAACTGTCTGAAAGCTTATCATTTCAAGTAATGCTCAGTGCTATGAGGGTTGAGGTTATCAAGCCTGGAAGGGAGCCTTGTGGTGAGAGAGGGCAGGGGGCCTAACATTTGTATTAGGCATTGTGCTATGTGCTTTTCATACATTATTTTATTTGCTCCTCAAAACAGCCCTTAAGCCAAGTCACATTATTCCTATTTGTATAAGAAAGGAAACTGTGCCTCACTGGTTTAAATAACTAAATACCTGAAAAATTATATACCAAAGTAACCCAAGATTTTAGCATAAGAGCTCTAAGAAGGAGTAGTGAAAGTTTGTAGATGTAGTGACAAGTGTTATAGCTTGTTATAGCTTTGCCACTTACTGCTTGTGAGTCATTTAATTTGCCCTTTGATTTGATTTCCTCCTTTGTAAAATGGGCAATGATAACCAGTGATTCTATGCTTCATAGCTCTTTTTTCTTTTAGTAAAATGGTATGTAAACTATAGAATGCTGCTTAAATGCAAGCTTTAAGATCAGTAGATTTTAATGTCTTAGACGTAATCATGAAGATAGCCAATATTATTTTTGGATGGAGCAGTCCTGAGTTCCTAAAAATAAAAGACTTAAAAAAAAAAGCAGCAGCAACAGCTTAATATCTTCTAGGGCTTTGGTTGAAGAGCCTTGTAACCCTGCCCTAGGGAGAGATGGATTGGGTTGGTTCACTCGAGTAGAAAGCTTCATTGCTGAATTTCTGAAGTGGTAGGCACACTTGGAGTGAGTCATCTGGGTTAGGTATCACTGTGTAAGAAACCACTCTAAAACTCGGTGGCTCATGTTGCTCATGATTTTAGAGGAAATTAGGCATAGTTCATTTGGGTGATCTGATCTTGGGTGAGTTCTCATGGGCAGCGGTAGGTTGGCTAGGTAGTTCAGCTTCTAAGGGAGTTAACTGGATATTGGTTGGGGGACCTCAGCTCTTCTCATGGTGTTTGATCCTCTAACAGGCTAGCTTGGTCTTGTTTTAATGGGGATGGCGGGAGTTGAAGAGATAGAGCAGAGATGCTCAAGGTGTCTTGTGGCCAAGGCTCAGAACTGGCGCTTCACTTCGGCTGTACCATATTGGCCAAAACAAAACCATATTGGCCAGCCCAGAGTCAAGAGGTGGGAAATAAAGTCCACGTCTTGATCGGAAGAGCTCGTATCATGAAGTTGTTCTGCACAAGATGGGGATACAAAGAGGGATGAGGAATTGTGGCCATTTTGCTATCAGTCTGCTACACCCCCATTCTGGTGTGCCTGGGATACTCCTGATGACATCAGCGGTCTTGGGTAGCCTATCTAGTTTAGCATTTGTCCTACACAAAAGTACTCTGATGTGGACATTAAATGATATGGTCATGCTGGTCATAAAGAACACCTTCCCATCCCTTTTTTAAGGATGCTGATTTAGAAAAAGGAAGGGGCCATAAATTTGCAGAAAAAGAAAGTGTTCTCTCAGGCTTTTTCTTGTAAATTAAACACTTTAGTCTTTGTGATTGAAGAGAATTCTTGCTTCACTTCTTTCATTTTCTACCTAATTTGTCCATTCTATATTCTTTGCTTCTCTTCTCTTTTCACTTTTCTTCCTCTTCATACTTTGTCCCTTCTGTCCTGAATGTAAAAGCAGATGATAGTGCTTCCAGAATATTTTATTTTAAATTAATAGCTACCTTTTCCTACCTCTCTGTCCTTAACGTTTTTGTTTTGAACTCAAAATTAGTTTCACTGGGTTACTCTACGTTTGCTTTAACATTATACTTCCCCAAAAGTAAATTTAATTTTTTAAATATGTAACTTTTAATCTGTCAAGTCTTTCTAGTCATTATCGTCAGACCTGAAGTTACAACTTCTAAAGCTCCCAGAATCCTAACCGCCTGTTTCCTTTTTTGACCTCTGACTTCTTTTGACCTGTGCTGATCCTTTGTGTACTACAGTGCCTTAATTAAAACCCAGATGAGGATTGTCAAATGTATCACTTTGAAAATTTCCTTCAATGAGTATCGAAAAGTATAGCTGGAAGACAACTGAAAAAGAGCGTATCTTCTTGGAAAATAAAAAAGATAAATTGATGTCTGAAATCTCAGGAGATGATTTTACCACTGTAGACACAAGCATTGAGACCATGCTGTTTGAATTGAGACCCGGAAGAAATGAGAAATGACAATGATTATAAAAGTTGAATTTTGATAATACATTCTGGGAACTTTCTAAATGAATTTCATCAGGGAATACCCTTTATTATTTACCATTTATTTTTCTGATGTGACCCATTCATCTTTAAAAAAATAGGTTGAAATATAAAGTCCATCTGCTCTAGTGTCAATTCCTTTCAAATTTAAATTTCCAGTTCCAACACTTGAACTGGACTATAAACCTGTACTTCCAATTGTTGTAAAGCCTCTCACTCTGTATATTTTGCTGTTTTCTTGAGTCCTCGATGCATGCCAGAACAAATTCATTAGGTCCCTTCTGTAATTTCTGTAAATCGTCTTCCCTCTCTAGTGGCACCGTTTGTACCAGGTTATTTGGTTTGAAATTTTAGTGCTGTCTTCTAACCATTTGCCTCCTTCAGCTTGCTCAAGTTATTCATCCAGTCCTGCCTTTCTGCTTTTGATGCCTCAGATCAGCCTCCTCCAATCTCCCACATAGTCCTTAGCATGGGGGCATTTGCAGCCTGTACCCTGGCAGCCTCCCGACTCTAAGTTCGTTCCTTTCTAACCTTCCCTGCATGACACTTCCAGAATAGATTTCCCAAAGTCCTGCTTTCTGTATGTCCTGAGAGTTAACAGAACATGAAGTAGTGGAAGAGGAGCAGAGCTCCGGAAAGACCACAGGTCCAGCCCCAGCTCCACTTTATCAGCTGGGTGATGGGGGGCAGTTGGTGTCTCTGAACCTCATTGTTCTTGTCTCTTTTACATCGAGTATATATGCCGTGCCTGACTCTCCCCATGTTTGGAATAATAAAATTAATATATGAGAACACAATTTAAAATTTGAAATTAGCTGAAGGTGTTACAAATTTGTCTTCCCTGTAATAGTCTCTTATTTCCTTCTGAATCAAGTGTAATGTCTTCAAATGTTCTTTGCCAACCCTGTTTAAGATTTTCTCATACCAATATAACCACATATGTTTGGGGAGCTGCTCTCCAGATACTCCATGTGTTTTTCTTAACTTTGCCTTTGATCATGTTGCTTTCACGCTTGACCTTATTTTCTATCCTAGAGTGACAGTCAGCAGAGCAAAGCTTTTTCAGATCCCGGGACTTTGTCATTTTTACCACGCTACCATAATATAAAAATATCAAAACGAATTTCACTGAATAAAATTGGAATATTTTATCATATAAAATTGGTATTTTTATGTCTCCCAAATTCTCCCTGGGGGTCTTTTGAATAAAAATATTAAAGTTAACAGTGGTCTGCCCAGCTTATGACTCACTCCCCACTCATCTGAGCACTGCTCCCAAACCATAGGAGAGGGCCCTGGTAGCCGAGTGTATGTTCTGTGACTTCTGCTCCTTTGCCGTACTGTGCACACTTGCACTGGGAATGAACTTGGCTTGGCCTCGCATTCCATGATGTAACTACCATTTGGAGGATTCTCTTTCCCATTGAAGATGATCTGCATCCTTACTCATAGCTAATGTTGCTTTTGATGATTCTGCAAATGAACAAGATGACAAAGATTTTAATTATATGTACTTGCTATGTAATCTGGCACCCTCCTATGAGACTTGGGGTCAATTGTTGTGTTTAGAGTCCTCTTTGCTCCTCATGCTGTTTCCAGATCATTGCTTCTTCATTCTTTTATGGAAAAAACTGTACCTTTGAGGCTGATTCCACTGGCCCAAACCACTGCCTTCGTCTTTTCATTTTTCTTCTCAGTAACACTCATTCACTGACTCACCTTGTCTCTACCCTTGGTTGTCCTAGGAACTTCCCAGTAAGTTTGGTGTCCAGGTGGAGAATCCCTGAAAGCTATGGCCACTTAGTTCTGTGTCTTCATCACCAATTCCACCTTTTACACTTCACCTCAAACACCCATTCTGTCCCACAGTATTCTGGGCTGAGCCACCCTGCTCCTTCATAATCATGAATTCAAATACCATTTCAGAGACTACAGTCCCCGAGCCTCCCAGCTTGCTGCAAGTGTTTTTCATCCTCAGGACTTTTAGTCCAATGCACTTTCCAATGTCTCTTATAACTGTCCTTTCCCAGCTCAGATTCCATGACCATCATTTCACTCACATACCCAGGCAGATTGGTGCTACTCTAAATTCAAAGCCCATCTGGGCTCTCAATACTGCCTGCCAATCTTACTGTGTTTCTTTAGCCTACTCCCTCGTCCATTCTGCAAACCATGATGCTATGAGTTGAACTGTGTCTCCCAAAAAGATACGTTGAGTCCTAACAGCAAGTACTTGTGAATGTAGTGTTATTTGGAAATAGAGTTTTTGCAGATGTAATCAAGTTAAGATGAGGTCCTACTGGATTAGGGTGGACCCTAAATCCAATGATAGGTGCCTGTATAAGAGGGAGAGATTGGAGATGGGAATACATATACGGAAGAAGGACATTTGAAGATGGAGACAGAGATTGGAATGATACAGCTATAAGCCAAGGAACACCCTTGCTGATAACCACCAGGAGCTAGGAGAGAGGCATGGAACAAATTCTCCTTCAGTATCCAGAAGGAACAAACCCTGTTGATGTCCTGATCTCAGACTTCTGGACTCCCAAACTGTGAGAGAATGAATTTCTGTTGTTTCACGTCACCGAGTTTGTGGTTATTTGTTATGGCAGCCCCAGGAAGCATACACGTGATTTCAGAGTTTTCCCACTAGAAAGCTCCGACCTTCCCTTGCCCCGCTCCCCCCCTTCATGCTCAGTGGATAACCTTGCCTTTGAGGAGGTAGAAGCCACTAGACAGTAACTTCCTCAACTTCTGTACACCAAATTTGCAAATCTACACTCTCCTATTTTCAAAACTCCTATTTCCCTCCTCTTAGAAAAAAGAAGGTATGACAACATACATAGTAGTGAGTAAGAGTGCAGGTTCTGGTAGTAAGAACATTTGATTTCAAATCTGGATTCATCAATTGCCAACTGTAATTTTCCGTAAAATATCTAATTTCCAAATGACTCATATTCCTCTTATGTAGAATGGATAATACCTCATAGGATTGTTGTAAGGATTAAACATGGTAAGTAAAGGAATTATCTGTCCTATAGTGCTCAATAAAGGCCAGTTATTATATTTCATTATTGATTGAACTTACAGAATTATCATACTTGTGAGTAAAAAGATCTTAAATATTGGCAATCCCATATGGCTCAGCGTATCATTACAATGAATGTAGTCCTGAGATAGGCCCTACTTAAAAACAGTATCTTGCTCTTGATCTCATTCCCTTTTGCCTTTTCAGACTCACACGATGAATGACCTCCTTTCCTGTATCTTCACCTTCAGGCTTTATATTTGATGCTTTCAATCATTACGTAAATGTGCTTTACTCTCTCATTTAAAAATAATATGTAAAATGACTGAATAAATGAATAATTCCTAGGTATCTATCCATCCCTAAGGCCCTTCGCACCAAAGCTTTCTGACATTTTCCTCTCTGACTCAGCTCAATTCAACTTTCCATTCTTTGTCTTGCTTGAGCTTTCAGTGTTATCCAAACCAAGTGACTATGCCTTTCTTCTTAAACATTCTTCATTTGGGGATCACGCCCTTGATTTACTGTTCTGTATGACCATTCCTTTCCAGTCTCATTTGTTAGGTCCTGGCAGCTGCTCCCATCCTTTAAATATCAAGTTCCATTATGGCTCCATACTGTGAGCTCTTTGTTCTGATACTGAGCAGTGGGCTCCCTCTGCTTGCCTGATCTGAGCCAATTAATTACAATGAGTTAGACATCAAGAAAGGAAGTTTAATTAGATTAGCTGGCTAATTGGAAGACAGGTGACTAATGTCTCAAAAACTCATCTTTGAGGATTTCAGATTCTTGAGGCAGTTATATAGGGAAAATGGGCAGTAAGGAGGGGGTCCAGGATGTTGGTCTCCAGGCATGACGGGCTCCAGGCACCACATTGTTCCATTCTTCTGTCAGCTGTGATGGATACCTTGTAGGTGTGTTTCCTGCCTGTGGTCAGCCTGTTCCTGGAGAGAAACTCATAGAACAAAGTTTTAATTTATCGAAGTATCAGGGAGTACATATGTAAGCAGACGCCATAAATCAGGAGAGCATGTGAATTTTTTAAAGTGCGTGCAGAGCAGCGAGTAGTCACACAGAGGAGGGGCTGGGGCCATTTAGCAAAACAAGATGGCCTCACTTTTGCTCACTTACAGTTCTACATCAGTGCTTCTCAAAGTGTGGTCCCTGAGCCAGCAGCATCAACATTACCCGGGAAGCTGTTAGAAAAGCAAATTCTGAGGCTTCTTCACCTCAGAACTGCTATATCTGTCAGCATTCTCCAGAAAAACAGGATCAACAGGATATATGTATTTAAAGGAATTTGCTCATGCAATTGTGGAGACTGGCAAGTCCAGAATGTATAGTGCAGGCACAGACAAGAAACTCAGGCAGGAATTGATGCCGCATTCTTGAGATAGAATTTCTTCTCTGGGGAACCTCAGTTTTTGTTCTTAAGGCTCTTCAACTGATTAGATGAGGTCCACCCACATTATTGAGGGTAATCTCCTTTACTTAAGGTCAATTGATTATAGATGTTAACCACATCAACAAAATACCCTCAAAGAAACACCTAGATTAATATTTGATTAAATAACCAGGTACTATAGCCTGGCCAAGTTGACACATAAAACTAAGCATCACATCTAATGAATCAGAAATTCTGGGATGGGGTATAGCAATCTATCTTTAAGTAAGTTCTTCAGGTGATTCTCATGCACGTTAAAGTTTGGAAACTACAGGTCTGTACTTTCTACCTAGATGCTCAGCCATTCCAATGGTTTCAATTACTATTTATATACCAACTCTCAAAGTTACATCTATGGCCCAAATTTCTCCTCTGTTCTCTTTGGATATTTCACAGATACCTCAAACTCAATGCATCTAACATTGAACTCCTGACCTGCTGTAAACCTGGACCTCCTCCACTGTTTAAGATCACAATAATAAAACATCATCTTCTCAGGGGTTCAAGCTAGAAACCTGGCATTCACTTTTGACTCATCCCTATTTTTCACACAGAAATCCAATCACTCATGATTGTCTTAGAGATTTTACCTCTAAATAACTTTTCATTCTATTCACTTCTTTGCATTTCCACTATTCCCACACTATTCCAAACCCATCACTGTTTCACTTCGATTAATGCACTACTTCTTCCAATTCTTCATTCTCCATGCAGGAGATGATTTGCTTTAATGCAAACCTGGGTATTAATAATAGGTAATACATCTGTTTCACCTGTGCTTTGTATCATTTAGGATGCCTTTGGCTGCAATTAAGGAAAAAGATCAACTTTAAATCGCTGAAACAGTAAGGAAATTTATGATTTTACCAAACAAAGTCCAAGGCTAGTTGATTCCAGAGCTGTTTAGTTTGGCAGCTCATCAGCATCACGAAGGACCAGCTTCTGTCTGTCTCCTGGAGGAACACTGTAGTCTCATTTCAGGGTGTAGTGTTACAGCCTCTGTAGCATGCAATCCCCAGAGTGAATGACTGTTAATGAGTCCCACGTGGTGGAAAGAGGACCATGGAGACAATGTGGGCAAGGACGAGAGAGGCCAAGAATTTGATGAATTCTCGATGTGCGTACTAAAATCACCAAGAATGGTGACAAGAATGTAAGTAAAGGGATATGCCAAAACTCAGGGACTAAAATCTTCAATAAATGAGAAGTGACCAGGAAGATGGTAGAAAACTGCAATAAATGGAGGCAACAGATGGTATAATCTTAAGGCATGTGCTTTAGTGGAGCTGGATTTTTAGGAAGGAGAGAGGAATAATGACCTGGTGGCAGCAATAATGAGCAAGGAGGGCATGGATGCCACCTTTGGACCCTATAGGAAAAAAGAAAGAGCCATCATTAAGAGGGCTTCAGGGGAAGCTATGTCCTTAGGAGACATCTAGTTTTTTAAGTGACAGCTAAGTGACAGAATCGTGGCCAAAGAGGGGAGTTAGGAAATGGGCTATATACCCAGATAAAAATCAAGGGCTCAGGTCCAATCATTCTGAAAGGAGAAAATAGATATTGTGGGACAATAGCTGTCTTTGCCACAAGTTTCATCTCCCCCATTATTACTATGTTATTTGTTTGCAGGATTTAGGAGGATGGAATGTGGGTTGTTGTTAGCATTGTAATCATACTTTTAGGGCAGTGCTTCCTAATAGGTGTTCGCGAATGGATTCCAGGTACCTCAGCCAGAAGGATGGTGTGGAAGGGCCTCCCACTAGGAACTGCCTCATCAGGAACATTTCTGAGGGCGAGTCCCCTAGTTTCTTCTGATTCACCTGGCCCTGTTCCTCTGCTAAGAGGTATGAGCAAGGCCAAGGAAGCCAGTCCCCTGTATATCTATTTCAGTATCCAACTGCAGAGTGTCCCACTGCCCATAGTGGATAAGAGGCCCCTGAAGCCACTGGATGAGATGCCAAGGGTCATGCACTGCACCCAAGGTCTTGTCATGGTGTCCACGGGTGGGAAGCAAGGAGGGGAGTCAGAGGCTCTACAAAGCAGAGCTCTCGGCTACAGCAGCAGAGACTCTCTATCCTTATATATATTTGTCAGATTTTTCCATCCCTTTGCGGCACATACGCTCTTTAATGACGTCCAAGCCAGCTTCAGGGTGACCGCTCCAATAAAGCGTGGATGTTCTTCCAAATAGAGCATCATGATTTTAAAACACTTGGTATGAAAATGTTTGATTGCATTCAAATCCACACTTTGGCAAGAACTTTCAACATTACCTTTGTCAACAAAAGAAAAGGAAGATTTGTTATATCCGTTACATGTAATCTTAGCTGCTGTAAAATTTTGAATGGTTGTAAAAATGATTTAAACATTTTCATCACCTGCTTGTGCAAATAGCATTTCTGGTTGATGTCATCTATCAAGAATTTGAAGAGATGATCTTTCCTTTGTCAGGAATTGTGGGGAGGCATTTAAGCATACAATCTGATTAAAAAAAAAAGTTATGGTCAGAAGTAAGCTAAGTTTCGCAATAAAGTTGTTTGGAATTTATTTGACTTAGACGTATGGACAGATTTATTCAATAATACGTTGTGTTTTTATTTCTTATCACAATTACATAATATAGAAAAAGTAGACTTCTTTTCACCAAGTCCCATATAGATACCTCTAAATATCTTCCACTTTACTCCAAGTATGCTCCTAAAATATTGGCACTTTTGATGTGGGCAAAAATGTGAAGGATTGCTTTAGTGAAAGCACTGCTTAGTGTAACCAAAATGGTAATGGTATACGTAATATCTGTCCACTCTGCTTGTTAAAGTGCACATTAATAAATTGTGTATTTTTTTCTAAACATCCCCAGGAGTTACTGCCTAATAAAGCCATGCTACTCTATTCAGAAAGGAAGGGGAATCTGGAATCTTTTACTACTGTGATATAAGTACTGGTACCAGCAATGTAAAAATTTTTAATTAACAGGCATTTTTTGGATGCTCAGTATCCATGTCCCCTTCCTGGGTTTATTGATTTTTTTCTGGAAATCACTACATTTTTCATCTTCACAGTCCAAGTAGGGTTGACTTGACTCCAAGCTCTAGGAATGGTGTATGATGGGCCCAAGCCTATCCATATATTCCATTCTCTTCCTTACAGTGGTTGGTTCAGAGACAGGCACATAACCTGTTCAGAGCCAATGAAATGTAAGAAGACTATTTGTTGAGACTTCTGAGAAAAAGAAGCTTCACTCTTCCCACTGATATTTTAGTTGCCCATGGAGACGAGACATCTGGACAGTTATAAAGCCATTTTGCTACACTGAGTGGTGCATTTGGGAAGCCTTTGTAGGAGTCTATCAGGGAAGGCTGAATAGAGAGGGTGAAGTTGAGTCCTTGATGACATCATTTGAAGTGCTGGATCAAACCTCACCTGATGTTGGAAATAATTCTGAATTTTCAGTTTTACGAATCAGTGAATTTCTCCCTGTTCTATGGTTTCTTAGATTCTGTATTTGTCTGTCTGGCATCCATTCATCACAGGGTCAATTATATTAACTATGTTTTCTTATTTTTTGTATTCTTGATGCTCTGGCATTTGTAGCTTCTCTTAGTGGGAAGAAACTGTTCCTCCCAGGAAGAGCCAATTTTTAGAGATAGCAAAGACTTGGCCTGAGCATGCCTTTCATGTGCAAACCAGCCAATCCCATCTATACCCCATGACTAGTCTCTTTATCAAACTCTCACACACTAAACTAATATTTCTCCTACCATAAATCAACCCAGGGCCAGGTATCAGACAACTAGAGATTACCCCTGTAGCCTACAGCCTACCTAACATCATTTAAATGGGCCAGTCCTAAGCCCCCGCCCTGCCTTGCTTTTCCCACAGAAATTCCAGTAAAGGCTCTGGCCTGGGCTTTTCACTCACTGTTGCTTCTGCCGCCAACCAAACCCTGATGCTTCCCCCGTGGCCCTGCGTGGTGTGGTGGGCCCTCTTCTTTCAGGAAAGGTAATAGAAATCTTCTTCCAAGGTCACTGACCTCAGTCTCTCAGGCATAACACTGTGAATTAAATCCCGGGTTTAATTTTAGAACACCTCCCCCTTCTTTTCCCCGATTTTGGTTAAGTTGTTTGAGTTGGAGTTTCTATTACTTAAAACTGAAAGAGTACTAACTCATGGAGCCAAATAACTTAAAAAGGAAAAAAAGTCAAGTCACCCTAGAGGGATTTTCGTCAGGTAACTGTCCACTCCCTTCTTTTTCATTAGACAACTGTTTATTCTCTCCCATCTTTCTTCTCTCCCTTATTCTCTCCTCTCTCTCTTCCCATCTCTCCCTCCCTTCATTCAGTATTTATGTAGTGCTCCCAGGTGCCCGTGCTGGCACCAATGTCACAGAATTGTATGAGACAGTCCCTGCTCTTGAGTGGCTTACGGTGAATGCGTTTGGGGTAGACAGATGGTAAGTGATCTGACAGAAACAGGTAAAGATTTAGTGGAGCCCGAGGAAAGAAGCCATCAGTTTTTCCTAAGAGTGGTGTTCAGGAAAGGCTTCAGAGAAGGAGTGACCCCTGAGCTGAGTCCTGGATAGATTTTGTTACCAAAGCCACAAACAGAGCAGAGAAGAGCTTTCACTCAGAGGGCACTGCATGGAAGAAGATTCAGAAGCTTAACTCTTGTCATGCTCGGATGTGGGCAAGTGATCTTCTGTACCTGGAACACAGGAGGTGGCACTCACTTAGTGCAAAAGTTAATGGGGCACCAGAAAAATCAGAAATTGATAATATTTTAATGCAGTATTTTTAAAAATAAAAATTAGTGCAAAACTCTTGATAAACAAAACATCAAAATTTGAAAAATGAACACATTAAAATTCACAAATGGCGTCCTGCAAAAGAAGTTTCAGTAAGCTAAAGTCAATTAAAAATTACTTAAGATCTTTACTTAGTCAAGACAAGTTGTCAATGATGTCAGTTCCTTCAATTTAAAAGAAGAAAAGAAGTAGATTTTAGAAGTACTGTTGATGAGTTTGTTTCCATTAAAGCCGAGAAAGTAAAAAGACAATAAATTTTGTTTTGATGTAAATAAAATATTTGAACCCAAAATAATATTGTGGGTTTTTATACATATATTTTTCAAATTTTCAATATTTTTTCAACTATCATAATACTCTGCAATAAAGCTAATCAAACAAAATGGATATAAGATCATACAACTTGTCTGTTTTTACAAAAAACAGCAATACAGTTCAGTTTTTTGATACTTTATCAAAAATTTTTACAATAATTTTGATTTAAAAAATATTTAAAATATTATCCTCCTTGATTGCTAAGTCTTTTGGTTTCCCCTTAAATTTTGCTCTTGAAGCAAATGCTTCATTGGCCTCACTCTAATTGTGGCCCTGGTAAAGAAATTATGTTTGTTTAAAGAAATAACATATTCTTAATGTTCCTACCCACTACAAGTGCTTTTTGAAAGGTTTAAAATGGTAAGGTTAACTGAAACTGCCTCACTCTGACACTAGGAATATAACCATTGTGTTAGGAAAACTCAATGGTCTTCCTTCTGTGTGTCTCTTTTACTCCTCACACAGAACACTTAATTTCTGGTCACCAGATATGTGGAGATTTTTCCCCACACTGAGCAATTCTCCATGACACCAGCTGAGTGTCCTACAATTTAACTCAACTCTGACACAACAGTGTCAGATCCCACAGGTTAAGAACTCAGTTCCACAAGACTGCTACCACCCCACTTCAGATGCCAATTGCAGTAGTAGGATCCCAGGTTACCCACAACTTCTGTCCAATTTGGCTACAAATTGGAGGTCCCCATGACCTGCTCTCCCCTGGATTCGAATATTTGTTAGAGAAACTTACACAACTCTGGCAAACACTTACAAGATATGATAAAGGATGCAGATGAAAAGCCAAGGGACGAGATATATCGGGCTAGGTCTGGGAGGGTCCAGAGTGAAGGAGCTTCTGTCTCCATGGACTTGGGGTGTGTCACCCTTCCGGTCCATGGGCATGTTCACTGACCTGGAGGCTCTCTCTCAACCTCGTACCTTTGGGATTTCTATGGAGGCTTCATCGCGTACACATGGTCAATCACTAACTCCATTTCCAGCCCCTCTCCCTTCTCAAGAGAGTAGTGGGCAGGGCTGAAAATTCCAAGCTTCTACTCACAGCTTGGTCTTTCTGGTGAATAGCCCTCATCCAGGAGCCATCCAGGAGCTTACCCAATGTCACCTCATTAGAACAAAAGGGACTCCAGAAATGGGAACAAAGACCAAATATGTACTTCTTATTGTAAATCACAATATCACACCACTATGTAAAAATCAAGCTTAAATAATTTTTCGACTCTATATTCCATAGCAGAAGATCACAGAATTTTAGAATTTTTGAGCCATAGCATAATGGCACAGAGTAAACTATATGAATATGTTCAAAGCCTTCGTTCTTTATCTCATTTGTTGTAACTTACATCTTGAATGAAAATAAGATAAAGCAGCAGATTTTGAAATTATTATTGATAAGTTTGTAATCCATGTAGAGCTAGGGGTTTACGTGGATAGATTTCAAGGGGTGTATGTGAACCACCTTAAATTTTAGGCAAATTTTGTAGATGTGTCATGTCTATGACTATGGTCTGATTCTGTACTCACTCACCATTTAATTTCTCACAAGTTATAGTTTTCCGACATTTAAAAATTCCATCCATTCATTCAGTAATTTGAATCAAGTATTTCTATTTATTTATTTATTCATTTATTTGAGGAAGATTAGCCCTCAGCTAACATTCGCTGCCAATCCTCCTCTTTTTGCTGAGGAAGAGTGGCCCTGAGCTAACATCTGTGCCCATCCTTCTCTACTTTATATGTGGGATGCCTGCCACAGCATGGCTTGACAAGTGGTGCGTAGGGCCGCACCCAGTATCCAAACCAGTGAATCCCAGGCCACTGAAGTGGAACGTGTGAACTTAACAGCTGAGCCACCAGCTGGCACCCCTGAATCAAGTATTTTTTTAATGTGCCAATTACTATGTCTGTGGTTATGGTTATATTTTAAGTGGGTTTCTTATAGATAGTGTATAGCTGGGTCTTGATTTTTCCTGTGGTCCTCAATCTCTACCTTTAATGACGTAGCTAGACCATTCACATTTGACTGTAATTACTAGCATGGATATAATTAAATGTCCCATCTTGCTACTTGTTTTCTATGTGTCTTTTGCTTCTTTGTTCCTTTTTATTTTCTTTTCCTGTTTTCTTTTGGATTTTATTTTATGATTTCATTTATCTCCAGTAATGGCTTATTAATTTTACCTCTTTTTATAAGTTTTTCTTGTAGTGTTTCTCCTAGGATTTATAATATATACCTTCAATTAATCAAATCTACCTTCAGATAAAATTATAGTACTTCGTGTATAGTGTAAGAACCTTCACTAGTATGCCTTCAATTCTTCCCTCTCCTTCTTTGTGCTATTGTTGTAAATTTTACTTTTACCTACATTTTAAACCCCTGCTGCTCCTTGCCATGTGGCAGTTCACAAGATGGCATAGTTTCAGGCCAGCAGCAGCACGTCTTTCTGACTTTTTTTAAATCTCCAACCTCTAGACTTCCTTTTAAGAACTCACCTTATTAGGTCAGGCCCACCCAGGATAATCTCCCTTTTGATGAACTAACTGGTTAGGGACCCTAATGACATCTGAAAAAAAATCCATTTTGCCACATAATATATCATAATCAAGGGTATGATGTGCTCTCATATCCACAAGCCCTGCCCACACTCAAGAAGAGGAGATTATTCATGGGCTAGCATCATTAGGGGTCATCTTAGAATTCTGCCTAATGCATTTATTTAAAGGTCCTGTCTTATAGTTTCAACATCTGAGTCTCTGAGTATGGTTATATTTATTGCTTTTTTTCTTCACAATGGGTTATTTTTTCTTTCGCTTTTTGTGAATGCCTTGTAATTTTTGGTTAAATACTGGACTTTGTAGGTAGACAAACAGTAGAGACTGAGGTGAGTAGTATTTATATGTGTAAATGGCACTTCTCTTTTTCTGTTAGAACTTTATTTTGGGGGGATTGAGTAAATGTAGTTAGGAGTTGTGCTGGATTTGGGTTGTGTCGTTGTTATCATCGTCTTCAGTGTAATATACGCTTCAAAGTCATCTAGTGGTAGGTGCTATTACTCTGGTCTTAATGTAGAGACTGAGGTCTCGGAGTTTTTGTTCCTCCCATAAGCTTTCAGCCATTCATTCACATATTTGCCATAGTAGAGACCTCTCTCCATGCTCTTATCCCGCCCCTCAGTAGTGGACAGGTGTTACTCGTTATTCACTAGTACGCTTGTGGTGGGAGCCAGCTAGGATTTTCTGTTGTGCTTGTCTAGCATCAGTCTAGGAAGGCAGTTTTCACTTTGACCTTGAGGCTGAGGCTTTCTCAGTTTTCTTACCCTTCCATCTCCTGAAAACAAAGCTGTCGTTCACCTTGGGTGGGAGATTCCTGCCTCTCGCCAGCAGTAGTAGACTTCTGCTTGGTAGTGCTGTAAAATCTCGAGCCCTGTTTCCTGCCCCTCCTGCATCAGTGGAGGGTTTTTGCTTCTACTCCTTCTCCAGAAGCGATGGTTCTCTGTGCCACAGAAACATAAAGGATTTGCTGCTCCTTTTCCAGCAGCCTAAGACTTTTGATTTGTAGAACAGAAAGGTCTGGCAAGTCAGGCAGGACATTTGAGTGGCCCCCAGCAGGTGCTATTCACCTCATGCACATCTGCTCCACCAAAAGAGTCTCTATCTGGTCTTCCACCCTGACCCAATATTTCTTCTAAGCTGAGTGAAGGGTCGTGAAAAAGAACTTGCAAATGAGTGCAAATGCCCTTGGCCCAGGATCCTCAGCTATATCAAACTGACATAATAGCCAACACTTGGCCTTTAAGGATTTGTTGATATTTTAGCTGAACTTACCCACTGTTACTGCCAATAGAACACCACCTTCTCTCTGCTGAAAAGGTGTAGTCTTCTGTAGGATCCATTTGTGTACTCCATCTCTCCTTGAAGGGATTTGGTCTGCTTTGGAATTCAGTTTGCTTAGTTACCAAGAGCCGTTCCCTGACTTGCACAAGGAAAGTTATGATTTTGTAGATCATTTGGCTTTTTCTCATTGTTAGGGTGAAAGTGACATTTTTCACCACTTTCTATTTCTTGGGCAGAAGCAGAAGCCCAAGGCTGTGGAGGTGAAATAAGCGTAGTTTTGGTTATTGAGCTCCCATGAGCTGGTGCTGTGATAAGCAACTTATAAACATTCATTCTCAACTTCGCAGCCACATCAAATGCTAGGTATGCTTGTTCTCATTTTACAAATGAAACAATAGGCTTTTTCCAGATGCCAGAGTGTAAGTGGCAGAACAAGGATTTATATTTAGTTTTGTCTGACTCTAAAGCTCAAAATGTGTTCTTTCCACTCTTCATTGTTGTCTCTGTAATCAATGAGTCGGGAGAGATAAAGTGGAAAGGCTTATAAAAATAATCATGGAACTGCGGTCTAAGTGCTGCTATAGAAGGAAGCACAGGACACAGGGAAACATAAAGACGGATCTCCAAATGCAGAGACTCAGGAGTGTCTATGAGGAGACGATTTCTAGAATGCTTCTTGATGGATGAGTAGGAATTAGGCATAAAGGGGTAGATGAGATATGCCACATTTTGTGCCCACTCAGCTTCTTTTGAATATCTTCCTGTATTTCTTTTCCACATTATGCTTCCAGAAGGTGGAAGCCAGTATTTGGTTTCCTGTATCTCTTGCTGCTAGGTCACAGGTGACACAGCACCAACAGTTAGATATTCCTGCCTGAGGTCTGAATTAGAAAGAGGCCATGCATGGAGCTCATTTCCTGAGAAGGTAATAGAGCGTGCTAGGGAGGCACCACTTTCAGAGACAGTACAGACAGAAGCCCTAGCAGCACTGTCTCTTGTTCAGTGTCCTTGCTCTGATGAATGTGCCCACTGGTAGATGGACATGGCCTGGCGGGCAGATCAGTGACATAATTTGGGTGTTATTCTTGGCTGCTTTGCCTTCAGGCCTGATGCTTGTCTTTCCCAGAGATTCTGTGAACGATCTAGAATCAGTTAATGAATTCACTTTTTGCTTAACCGAGCTGGAGTGGGTTCTGTTGGTATTCTTAGGAACCCTGTCTGAAACAGGAGCATTCCAGGTAGAGATAATAATTGGCAAATCTTAGAAGGAAAAGAAGATGAAGCATTTTGAAAACTGGAGCTCTGAGGAGTAATTTGGTGTTATTGGAGTAGAAAGTAGGTAAGAGAAGATACTGGAGATATTCACAGACATCCTGTAACAAACATTGAGTTATTTTAATCAGAAAGGTGACAGGGTCATATTTGTGCTTTAGGAAAATCACTCTGGCAGCCATGTAGAGAATGAACTAGAGGGGATCTAAGTGAGATGAGAAGCAAAGAGTCTATTAGGAGACAATCGTGGTAACAACAGTGAGAAATTATGAGTCTCTAAATTCAGTCAGTCATAGTATGGATGAGGAATATGGAGCAGAGTAAGAAGACATTTAGGAGATATAAGAAATTTAAGATGTTGACTGATTGGATGTGAGAATGACAAGGAAAAGGGGTTCGAGAATGATTCTCATGTTTCTAATTTGGGAGATTAGTTAAATAGCAGTGCTACTCACTGAGACAGGGCATACAAGAGGAGGTAGATGTAGTGTAAGAGATGAGGAGTTTAACATACTGCAATTGAGAAGCCAAAAAGAGATAACTAGTATGAACTTGGATATGTGGGACTAGAGTGGAAGATAGAGACTTCTGATTGAATGATGTTTAGGTGGTAGTGGACGTCTGGATGACAGTAGGATCAACCAGATGGAGTATGTCTCATGAGAAGAGAAAGGGGCAGAAGATACAACCCTGGGTAATATTAACATGTAAGATTTGGTTGGAGGAAATGAGGAACATAAAATAGACTGAGAAGAAATAAACAGAGGGTTAGGGGAAAACTGAAGAATGAAGAAATCAATTGGTTTAGTTCCATATTGAAAATGTTAGTTGATATGGTTAAAGATGTTTTTGATGACCTTGACATGGACATTTTGGCGAAGTGATGGAGCTACATGGAGGGGTTAAATAACAGATCAAAGGCCGCTCTTTTCAGTGACTAGAATATGAAAGGAAGACGAGAACTGAGTCATCACCTGGAGGAAGATGAAAAGGTAAATGATCATAAGGTCTGCTACATGTCTATTGCTATGGGTCACTTAAATAATGGAAGCAAAGACCAATGAGGAGTCAAGGAACTGCAGGGCAAGGGCTTAAATGCAGCACCTGCATTGACCATGAAATCACTCAAGATGATAACAGAACTTGGGGTGGAAAAGAAGAATAGGCCAAATGCCACAGTCCTCGATGAATTCGAGGCAATGACACAGAAGTCAGCAGACAGAAGGCACAAGTAGGTGGTCCATTTTGACAGCATGGTTAGATGACATATACTTCAAAGAGGAGGGTTTTTTATGCATGGGGGCGGAGGTATAATTGTAAGGATTGCCATTCCTTTTCCTTCTAAGTTTGTAGCACATGGAGTGATATTATCAGGAGGTTGGACAATGCTCTCAGGAGAAGCTGAAGATCCTGGTAGTTTCTTTCCTTTATACTGAGGGCACTAGAGAGAATGGTGGCCAGGTTAGGGAGAGAGTGGGAAGGCGAATGAGGAGAAAGATGAGAAGTGCAGAAGAATATTGGGAGGAGAATGTGGGATGAGAGGGAGAGTTTATTGGGATGATTTTGATGTGAGGCCATGACTAAGGATGACTTGGATGTAGGTCTGGTGAGTTGAGTTTCAAGCGAAACTCAAGTCAAAGTACTGGAAGTTTCTGTGAAGGTCAGAGGCCCAAAGATCCTGAAGCTCTGACCTATTCTGACGGTGGTTTTAGAAGTTTAATGATGCTGGCAGACTTTGATTGTGCTTGGAGTTACAAACAGCATGTTGTTGGGGACTGTGGCCCTGAGACAGTCTCAGGCAGATGGAATTAATCAACTGCCACATTTTAGAAGCCTGAAACAGCACCAGTTTTAGGTGACTGAAGAATTAGGTAAATCTCTAAATGGAGGCAGATATGGCATAAATTGTTCCAAATATCTTCTTTGTTAAAAAATTTTGAAAGCATTCACATTTATCCAGGAAATTAGCTCAGGGAGCTGGCAGAAGTTTTTATATAGGCAAAGATCATTAACTTCTTTAGGTGAGCTTCACTCATTCATTCATTCAATCAGTTCATTTAATCATATATTGAAACATTGCTTGCCAATGACTATAGACCTATTCAACTTCAGAAACAACTGTCTACAGACACAGTTTTCAACCATTACTAAATGTTTAGGAATTTTAGAATTGTTGGTCAACTGTATGCACTCTGGGGAGGAAATCATAATAATCTTCTCCTTAAGCAGGCTCTCTTTGTATTTGGGATTACAAGATTACAAAACTCCTAAATAAGCCTTCACTCAAGCCATGTATTAGGCATTATAATTTACAAAATATTTATTTAATGACCTTATTATCATTAAAAATGATTTATGTTTTATGCTTATTTTGTTTTTTACAACACTTTGCAGTCAGCACAGGTGGCTAAAACAATTATGTATTCTGGAGATCCTCTTAATCTACCATCTTCTTCAGATCCAGAAAAAATCGAACAAACCTTCTTTCTTTGCCATGTGGAAGGACAGGTCCCAGTCTAGATTTCTGTACATTTCTGTGGGAAAGAGACATATTATTAGGGTCATTTTCGGCCTAGTATCAACTCAACCATGGGACTTAGAATTTTCTCCTTGACTTCCTCCTTTAATCCAATCATAAATACCAGTTTGTAGCATGTAGGAAAATTTAACCTAGAGGTATTCAGGTCATGGGAAGAGGACTACATCAAACATTCCACACCTAACGATGGAAAAATCATATGTCAAGTATTCCTGTTCTCATAAGTTCTTTTTGGCCATGCAGCACAATCCTATTGGCCTTTCACTCAGCTTTCTGCTTTCTTAATGTCTCCTTTCTCCTTATGTTTTATTTTTACTCATTTCTCTACCCACTTTTTCCCCCAAAGAAAATAAAATCAAAGCAAGATAAGTAAATAAACAGGATAAGTAAAGCAAGATAAGTAAATAAAATTTCCATGAAATATTCTTGTTTCATGGAAAGTAATTTAGTTCTCTGTTGTTTTTTGAGATAAAAGTTTCAAATCTCATCTCTTGCTCTTCTTAAATTATCAAAATCTTTTCTTAAAGAAGAACATTCTCTTTTGAAAAGACTGCTGGTACTAGCTGTTTAGAAAATATATAAACATACCATCTATTACATTTGCATTTGGTTTTATAAATGCTAAGTACTCTGGCCTACTGGTCTATCCGAAATTAAAAGCCATTTATGAATGTGCCTGAGAAGGCACACTTTTCATGTAGCATCACACTAACACATATAGCGCAGATGAAGTTGCACACTTTCAGTTTGTCTTCTCAGAAACTCTCCTGGATGTCACCTTTCATTTAGTTCTTATTCCTATTAGCACTTCATTGGTGTTCCAAATTGAGATATTCTGAGAAAATTATTAGCACATTTTTTCACTGATACTAACTTAATACATAAAGTTGCATGTATGCATTGACAAATATATATTGAACACCTACTATAAGCTATGCCACGGGAAACGGAATGAGTTGACAGTCAACACGGGGAAGGGATCTGGGAGGGAGGGGGACCAGGGAACAGCCCAAAGCAAATGCAGTAACAGTGAGACTGGCATTTTCAATAGTAGTTATTGAATTGAGTGTAGCAAAGCAGTTCTCCTGAGGGCTGTTTATATCTTTCAAATGTGGTCCTTCAATTAACTAGCTGGAGTAACTTCCAAACTGGCTTTGCCTGATATGTTCAGGAAATTCTGCACTATGTGGTTATCTTGCTTACTTGGTAATTAGTTCTTTATGGAGCTAAATATTTTAACTTAAATGTCTTTAACTTAACTTAAACATAAATGTTTTAAAATCTCATTTCCTAGCTCTGTAGCATTTCCTTAGATTGGCGTCCAGATAGATATCCCTCTCTACTGATGTCAAATTTAAAATTTTGTTTTTGGCAAAATTATTTTATTAGAAATTTAGCTAAATAATACTATTACTAATATAGAAATAAAACTATCAAGAAATATAACTCCCTAACTTTACATCGCTAATTTACTCTGAGTCTTAAATGGAAGATATGTTTAGAAGTATGGCTAAAAACCAAATTGAGACCCTGTTTTGGCTTATTTAATTACCTACGACAACTTCTCTAGCTAAACAAATTGTTTCACAGCTAGGTACAATTACAGGGACTACCTTCTCATCTGATCAGAAGATTTATCAGATTGTCTCTTTTGTTTTTTTTTACCTACTCCTTCCAGTGAGGTAGATGATGTTATGAAATTAGCCAATCTTCAGCCTTTATTTTAACTCACTATATACTTAACACACACCCTAGAGACTATTAATGAGGAAAGATGTTTTTCTGCTTTCACTTAATTAAATTAATTCAATTCAATTCATTCATTCATTCAACAAATATTTATTAAGCACCTACAATATGCCAGGCACTGTGCTGGGTATGCTGGGGATACAACTGTGAACAAGATTGACACAGTCCCTGCCCTCAAGGGGCTTACAGTCTAGTCATTACACAGACAAGTACACAGGCAATTACAATGCAGTATGGTAAGTGCCATAAGGGGGAGAAAACATTAAAAGGGCACCTAACTCAGTCTCATAGGCAGAGGGTGGTGGATAGTCATGGAAATCTTCCCGGGGCAGGTTTCGATTTGAGTGCTGAAGGATGAGTACGAGTTAGTCAGGTAAAGAGAAGACAGGGAAGAGCTGTAGACTGAGGAAATCGTAGATGCAGTATCCCGTGTGCTGCTTTTGAGGTTCATTTGTGGGCGGGAGAGTTTGGGTAGAGGTGAGAGAAGCTGTGGAGGAGATACACAAGGGCCAGGTCATAAAGGGGCTCATTAACTCTGCTCAAGAGCTTGGAATTTTTCCTGAGGGAACAGTGTGCGTGTGTGTGTGTGTGTGTGTGTGTGTATCAGATTCGCACTTTTTAAGATTACTCTTCCTGCAGCAGGGATTGAATGAGGGCTGGGTATCTTGAGAGTTGAAGCAAGGTAATCAATCCTTCAACTTTTCCAACTTTGTCTTTCGTGATATCACACCCTGTGCTCTCTCCAGCCCGTTCAGTCACATACACTCATTAAACAAGCCATTGACATGCATGGCTTTGGGCCACTGCTCACCCATAAGGCTCTTAACATCTTCTCCACCTATGAAAACTCAACTCATCCTTCAAGGCCAGACTTCCAAAATCATCCTAAATTGTGCTTTCTGCCGAGATCTGTAAGTATTGTGATATCTTTCTGTATTATAGTACTTATTTTTATTTCAAATGACCCAAACCTTCTTTTGAACCATGTTAATTTAATCCAAACGTAACATAAGGTGATTTTTGTAAGTAAACATGGGTATAATTTTCTTCACTATTTCCAGTTGAAAACAAGGACTAATTCTCCATTAGTTGTCTATCCAAAACTATTATTAGTGCTTTAAATGATTTAAATGGAATAATGGGAATGGGGGGAGAAGCCCAAGAGACACATTATTTTATGCAGCAAAATACAGTCAAGTAAAACTTCAGCACACAATTACAGGGTATGTTGCTGTTGTGACAACGATTCATTCCCTAATTCAAACACTCCATCACTGACAATTCAACCTGCTGATGAGTCAAGATCTGTAAAAGAGGGTAGCTTAATATGCAAAAATAATAAGGGCTAGCTACGCTTTCCATTATGGTCCACACTTGACTTCTACCATCCCTCCTATAGTCTTATGATTTCTCAAATAACTTTTACAATGATAAGAAAAAACTTTAAGCTCTGTAGATATTGTAAGAATGTCTGTTGTTTTATTCTTTTTGGTGGGTACAAAAACCACAATTTTGTACACAGAACAAGATTATAAATAATATCGATAACATGAGTGACCCGTAGTCTCTTTTGACTCTACATTGCAGACTGATGATTTCACGTTAACGTTGTCGTCATTTTGTTTTTGTTCCTGGTAGTGAGACAAATGCAATCTGTGGACACCGACTCATGTGACAGAGTGAAGGTTATAGCAAACAAGAAGATGACCAACAACTTTTATAAAAAAAAGTCTCTAAAGTTTATTACAGTGATGGCATTTATATCAATTATTGCAATGTATTGTTCCCTAAGATGGTTAGAAAAAAGAATTGTGTTGTCCTCTACTGAATTTACGTCAGTTAAAAAGCAAGCATGTTTCAGTATTTGTTTTCTCCAAAGTAAGTGTAAATACTTCCTTTAAATTTTTTCACAGGATTTACATGTTTGTTTATTATTTTCTTATCACAGTTTAGTGATTTGTTTTCTCCACTGGATAGTCTTCCGTTGAATAAATGGGTGTTCTGGAGACACAGGTTAGCATGTTCATTGACTTCTATAACTATTTTATCCCTTTCGGTGAAGACCAAGGCCTTTCTGAGCAAGAACTTCACAGTTGAATGTGCTAACTGGCAAGTCTGATTAGTTTTCAAGTCCACTCGAGTGAAATTTGTTGCTGTTAATACACCCATCCCAGCTCCCCCCACCCACTCCCCGAAAAAACCTAAATGGTGAGTTTTCCTGATATAAACTCTGAGTTTGGGTTTCCGAGCTGAGCTCATGCACACGTTGCTGCTGCTGATGTCTGGCGCATTAGGACGTACTTCCCGCTCTCAGCCAAAGGATTGGTTTAGCGACGACCCGCACTTGGCGTGTCCCTCAGGGCTGCGTTTCCATCAGTCACCAACACAGTTTAATTAAGGCACTCAATTATTTTTTTGGTTTTTATGGTAGGTCCGATGCAATGACAGCCAATCCTGAACTTTGTCTAATTGCAGTTCCAGTGTGTACAGCCTTTGGGCAGTCAGGCGTCAAGACGCGGCCATTCTCACCCACACTCCCAGTGATGGATAATCTGGCTTTGTTTCTTATGGCTTCAGAAAAGGTCAGCTGGGTTGCATGGAAAGGAAACAGAAAGAATGTGGAATGTTACAATATTTCTGTTTCTTCAACAAAATATGACACAACAAACACCAAAATATCAATAATTAGACATCTGCATTTTTTCCATATTCTTTTGGTCATATGAAAACTGCTTATCAGGAGAAAGGAAAGCTCAGCTATGCTGAAGATGAATCGGTCTCAAGTTTGTGGTCCTACCTGTTTAAAATCATAAAACTAGGTTTTGTTTGGCAAATCTGGGCAGGACACATGTTTTAACTTGCTACACCCTGGTACTTCTAGTTCAGCTTAAAAGCTCCTTTAGCTTTGACAACATTCTTCGTTTGAATCTTTTTGTCTTGTTAGAAAACCTTTTTACGGTGCAAGTATTATACTCTTAAAATCTAAACAATTTTCTGTTAGATGAATTTTCTAAACAAACTATACATGTATGTACTATTCATGACAGATCTTCCTGTTTTCAGAACACAGATCTATCCACAGACACGTTCATTCATTCACACCAGTCATAGACATGACCCAGAATAGCACAGTTAGTGACATAAAGTTCATTCTTTGCCTACCATGGAAGCTAAGGCTCATATTTTACGAAGCTTTAAGTCCTTAAAGGGAGTGCACTGAAAGGGGACATATTTCAATACTTCGTGAATGGTCATCACTGGGGAACTTTCCAGATTGAGGTTATGGGGTCAAGTCTCTGAAATCCTCATTAAATTCTTATTCTCTGTCTTATTAGGTAGCAGATAATAATATTACACAGAGAAGAAACAGGCAGTGTTAGTATGTAAATCTAATTACTTTACTTTATTGCCTTTAAATTCTTTCTAGAGCTGAATTTTAATGTTAACTCTACAGGAAAATAAGGTAAATGATATATTCCCTAAATTTGTTATGGCTTAGATTATAACTTTCTCATAACTCATAATGTATCTTAATTCCCTGTTGTGAATTTAAGTTTACCTAATTCTTTAGGAAATTCCATCCTTGTATTTATTCTGCCCTGAAACTTAAACCTTTGAATGAAATTAGTAATTGGATTAAAAACTGTTATAAGGAAAAGGTTTGGAGATCAGGTACCCTGATAACTTCAGAAAGTTGAAGTCAAATTGCTAGTTAATGACATATCTATGATAATAACCAGGTCATTATCATAGTTCTGCTTTTGTGAACCATCTCAAATATTAATACTTATCTTCAAAATCAGAAGTCAGGCTACAATCTCTAGAGAAACTCTCCTTAACACTAAACTAAAACAAACCCAGGGCAAAGTCTGGATTTGTTTCTTCAGATTCCCTTTCAACATTTGATATTAAGTAAAATAGATAATTATTTAAAAAAATCTAGTAGATTTATTTTGTCTTAATTTTTTTGAAGAGGAAATATGAAAATACAATTAATAAATGTATTGTGATTTTTTTGAAGTCATTTTTTCAGAAGGCTTTTGCTGTAAAATCTGTTTTTGTTTCCTTTCTTTTCTTGATTGCTTTTGAGAGGAAAGGAAAACATCTAAAGATGGAATGATTCCACATGCTTTCAAGTAATCTCTCCTTCTCTTTAGATTAATGCAACCGAATGTATTAGTTAATAAATCTATGACAGCTCCTTATTTTCTCGTTAAATCTTAGCATTCCTAGTTCTCAGCATTCTTATTTCCTTTACTTATATCTCCTGCTTCTTCCATAAAATGTCGTTTCTATTCATCTTGCTGTGAACCTATTGAGGCTGCTCAAACTGGAAAACTTTCTTATAAATTTACAGGTGGTCTGGGTTTGGTTGGATTCTTTGACTAATGTCTATGACCTTAATTGTATGTGTTTCCTTAAGGGGCGATCAATTTTATTTATTTGTTTGTTTGTTTTTAAAGATTGACATCTGAGCTAACATCTGTTGCCAATTTTCTTTTTTTCCCATCTTCTTCTCCCCAAAGGCCCCCCGTATACAGTTGTATATCTAGTTGTAGGTCCTTATGGTTGTACCATGTGGGATGCCACCTCAGAGTGGCTTGATGAGCAGTGCCATGTGTATGACCAGGATCCGAACAGGCGAAACTCTGGGCCGCCAAAGCAGAGTGCATGAACTTAACCACTTGGCCACAGGGCCGGCCAGCCCCGCCATCAATTTTAAAGTAGCTATTCTACCATATGTTAAAGGCTTCACCTTTTATTTTTGAGATCCTGGGACAATATTATTTAAATTATCAATCATTTTCATACTTACGACCAATAGAATTTTTGAAGGAAAAACTTGCTTAGTATGAGAGTGCAATAAAAACTGCCTACTTTCAAGTCTTCTCTCCAGTGCAGATCATTTCACTTACCCTGAATGCCAGTAAGATTTTTAAAAAGTCATATGGATATGACTGCTTTATTTTTATTTAACATTTATTGTCTTAAAACTTCAACCCCAGCTCTAAAGGCAATTCATGTGATGAACTGCAATGACAGCTTCTGACTCCAATAATATTATTACATGTAAATACATAACCTGGGAATTTATATCTCTTTTATTTATATTGCTTTTTTGCAATTTCCCAGAACTTTGTAATGAACTAGCATCCATGAGTATTTCTTTCCAGAGTTTTCTAATATTCTTTTCTTTGCTTCCTTGCCGTTGGACCTTGCTAATTGTTAGAATGCTTTTGCTGTGCCGAAGAAAAGTCGTTTTTAATGAACCGGTAAAAAACCTTTTTAGATATCTTACAGAATTCATCTCAGAATGAACTCCAAATAATTGACTCTGAAAACTGGTCAGGTATTGTTTTTCTCAGTTTGAGAAACTCTTTCCTCAATTCTGTAAATATTAAGGTGAAAGCGTTCCTAGAATGGCCAAGAGAACCTGACACCATCCTAGTTTGTTGTTTTGCTATTAGAAGACATGCTGAGAACATTCTGATCTGAGAGAATTAAGAGTTGTTCTTAATTCCTTTTCCACAAAATTGGGAAAGAAACACTTTGGGCCTACTTCTGTGCAGTTATACTCAGTCACTGATTTCTAGGTGATGGATAAAAGCAATTAGATCTTGGTAAAAAAGGAATGGCTTTTGTTCTTTGTTTTAAGACACTAACAAGTACTTCAATAGCTTTCAGATCAATAAATATCAGAATCAAGCACATTTCACTTGACATAGCCTCAGACGTGCATCTTATTCTTAGGAAAATTATATTGGGTTTTTGACACTAGGGACATCAAGCACCGAATGTCTCTCGTGGGTTCAAAGTCTCATTTATCATTGTAATCAGAATGAGCAGCCTGTTCAATTGGCTATTATATATGATTTTAGAAAATGGGTTTTAGAGACCTGATTTTAGGAAGAACAATAAGAAATGCTTTCAGATCTTATATTAAAACCACTTTCTATCATTAGAGGAAAAAGAGTAGTGGACATTTAGAGTCTTAAAAAATGATCTCCAGCTCCTATATTTCACTGAATGCTTACAATTTTTATTGTGACACAACGAGAGGATGTGAGTAAGTGGGGCTGATTGAAATGAAAAAAAGTCCATAATAACTCACTGCAATTTTTATCTTCTACTGTGTCCCTCCTACAGAACACATATATTGCTGACATTTTTGATGGAGAAACTGTTGTATTGCCTAAAATGTGTATTCGTCTTAGTGATACTGTGAACATGAAAGTTGAATTTCATCTAATAAATGGGAATTATAGTCAATATTCTAACCATCACTCCTGCCTAAAGATAGGCTCAAAGACTATGGTCAGATGAATAAGCAGTGGGGTTTCATTCTTTAAAAATAAAGTATAATGGCATGCGTAAAACAAATTAGAATAGGAGCTGAAATTTCTTGAGCACTTACTAGATGTTTGGAGCTTTTGCATACATTGTTTCTCAGAAAACAATATGATTATCAAAAATAGGCTTTGATTATTTGAAACAGGTTTTATGCTTATTTTGTTAGTTCTTATCCTAAACTTGGATTGTTCCAGAGAAGACTAGCCTGGTCTGTGTGCAAGGAAACCCAGATCTAATTTCCAATTTCTCCCAAATTTTGGGTAGAATATACTGTTTAAATCATTTTGCAGAGCAATTCTGGAGGTTATCTTTTGTCTTTCTGACCCTTTCAATGCAGATATCTATTGGCAACATAAAGTTTCAAACAGTACGTCTGCAGCCAAAGAAAACCAAACCACTTTGCACTGAAGTTTTCAAAAATAGAAAGCTCTAATTAGAAGCAAGCAATACCACCACTGGACAGACAGGTCACAACAGTACGTTCACAGGATGCATCCCCCACTCACTGAAGTAGGCCCTAAGTCCTACCCCTAAATTTTAATACTTTCGGTTCCATATACGTTGTAACCTTCTCTATAGGTTGCTAAATTCTGGGTATTCTGCGAGGAAGTTGGGTTAAAAGTCTGTGCACTCTTTGCCACCTTCATTCTCTTCGCTTCTGCCCTGGACTTGTAACAGAACTCTATCAAAGCCACCAGCATTGCCAAGCCCAAGCCGCCAACCAGAATGTAGAAGACGCCTGCTACGTTGCTCAGGCTCAAGGCACTCGTCTTGTCCTGGGGAGATAAAGACACTTGAGTTAATTGCGGAAATGTCACATGCAGAAGGTAAAAAAGAACACATGAAATCCAAACAGCTCATTAAAGGAAACACTTAATTTAACCTGGAATTATTTACATGTATAAATCACCGATGTAGGTGTATGCATTTAAACATAAAGCTTATAACTGTCAGAAGAAGTGAAATTATGATGATTACCAATAAATTGTGTGTAATTACATTCGATAAAATCTTTAACATTTTATCATTATTAAGTAGGCAGTAAAAACCACTATACTTAGCCATATATAAGCATTTATGTGTTTACATAGGGTGGCAGAAGTGGGCTTATTATTGTTAAGTTTGAAAATGACATGTTTAAAACCCAGTTACATGGTAAGGGGGCCTCTTTTGGCTTTCTTTCCGTTAAAATGTACTTTTAATGTTTGAGGTTTATCTTGAATAGATCTAACTTCACATTTAAAGCACTAAGTGAGGGTCTTTGAGCTAGCAGTTTCACGTTTTGTTCATCATTACTTTACCAAATATAGGCAAATCATGTGCTTGGGCATACAAATGACCATGGCCAAATGAGAAATAAATTATTTATGCATGGATAAATTTATAACTATTTTTACTGATTTAAAAATACGATTCCATTCCCATTTAAAAGTGTTTAATCAGTTAATATTTTAGATATATTATTCTCCAGAGCTTTAGTATACACACTATCTCATAAGAAATTCAGAAATAGTCAAGCATATGATTGGAAGATACTAAAATTGTAACAAGAATTCAGAATTTTATCAGAAATTGTAAATATGCATATTATATAACACTTTTCAAAAAAGTAGACTACCTGAAGGATGCCCTGTTCCTATCACCTTCTCGGCATAGGTTTTGTGCAAAATATGATTCAGACACTGAAATAGTTTTATTAGGAGAGTTTTTAATTAAAAAAATGTACTGTGTACACTGTTCACTTAGCCATGACATCAACTGATTGGACCACAAATTTAGAGTAACTTCATTCTTAAAATTTAATCACTCTTTTATGTATTTATGCTTCTCCAACTTTACATAAGGATTTGAGGTAAATATTTCATTATTTCGCCAAGTTGTCTCATTCCACTCTGGTTCAAAGGCAGAAAAAGCTGATTAGAATCTAGGGTTAAGCCCTGAAAGGGAATCGATTAACATTACTTTGTTTCCTTTTTAAACTAATTGAGGCTCTCCTATTTAAACCAGTCACTTCTTTAGTGTCTTAGAATAACAAATAGGTTTTTTTTCTTTCTAGAAGAAGATACAGAAAAAATAAAAGAAGATTCCAAGAATCCTCAGCTTCCAGGCATTGATACTATATTCTATCAATTTGTGCAGGTATTTAGATTCACTGATAAATTGTTACATTACTTTCTTTAGAATAAAAATATAACTGTTTGCCACCCTATTCTCACTTGTCCTCAACAGAATCAGGCCTATAGTTTCTGGAATTGTTCTAAAAAGAATTCATGAATAAAAGATCTTAGAACTTGAGGATATTATTCATAAACGTTGATTTATTGAAATAATTTTGACAGAATAGAATTGGAAGTCTCACTCTGTTTATCTGTCAGCACAGAAATATAGTAGGGCTTCTTCAAGCTAAAGTGGGATGCTTGGCAATATGGTGACAAAAGACTGAACTTCTGAATAAGCATATATTTAATATTTAAAATCATTTGCTGGATGACTACTGATCAATTTCCCATTTCCTGTTTTCAAAATGCATCTGTTCTTGAAATAATAGATTTCATGGCCTTTGCTGCCAAAACAAACAAACAGAAACCTAACCAAAAAACACTACTTTTATTAGTGGTACGTAAGTTTGAGAATAACATAAGGAATTTTATTATTTTATATATTTTTTCAGTTAATTTAAGTTTATTTAAAGTCTTACTATTGGGGAGCAGGTTGCAATTTCCTGAAAAGACAATCCCTGTGGCTGAAATTTACGACATTAGCTTCTAATTTAGGCAATGTCTAGAGAAATGCTTAGTTTTTACTGTTTCCATATGCTTTTGACAATTGCTCCCGTTTACTGCTTTGTGAACACAAGAGGAGGCCCCGAACTACAGCAGTGACTGACCTTGCTTCCAGAGTCCTTGGGTCCACATTCACCTTTATCGTACCACCATTTGTTTTTCAGCTTGTCTAAGACGCCTGCCTCACTGAGTTTCAAAACGGCAAGGTTTACAGGAGTTCTTCACGTGGAAAATAACATAAATAACATTATATATGTTATTTTATGTTATTCAAGTAAAACTACATTAGAATCGCATGGCAAAGTGACAGAGCAGAGGCCACAGTAGGTGCTATGTCTTGTACTGTAGGCCCAGGTTCAGAATCAGACATAAAACTGGGGCCTGCTCCATCGCTTTAGGTAACAGGCACATACTGCTTGGGAGGATTTTTAAATAAAATATATGCAATTACTGTGAATCCAAAACTATTGGCTTGGATTGGATTTCTTGAGCGTTTGACAATTTTCCCAATGGAAATGTGGGAGTCATTCAAAATCCAGAAGCTCCTTTTTTTCCCCTCAAAATTAATGGAAGTGGCTGCAGGTTGACAGACAGACTTATCTAGAAGCCAGCTAGGACTAGTTTCATTTCTTGCAAGCATCATGATTCAGCTAGTGGAATTTTACTTTATGCTATAAAAGTATGTCTACAGTCTCCATTGTCAAATTGACTCCTTCACCACACTCATCCAAGACCTAATGGAAAGAGGATGGCAATTCAGGTGTTACTGACAAAGGGCCACCTCATGCAGAGGAAAGTCCTTTTAAGAGAAGTCTGTAACTCATTATATTAAAGAGTAAGCCCATGCTGATCTTTTCCTTTTGAATTGCAGTGTTTAACCTAAATAATATCACCAGAAGCAATGTTCATTGATCTTGACTCCACCTTATTGAAATACTCTAAGTACAAAGTGAGGTGACTATAATATACTCTACAAATTCTCACCAACAAATACATGTTAGGTCAGGAGTAATCAAGACTTTTAGGAATAGACCAACACCCCATACAATAAAATCCCATTTTTCTTTTCTACCATTTTTGAGTCCTTCAATAGTAAATACTATTTAAGGAGTCTCAGGGAGGAAAGGGTCAGTTATCATGAGCATCAGTGTTCCAAGGAATCTAAGAATTCTTCTGGTTTTCATTCTCATGTTAACCTCAGTGTGTATATAACAAAGGCTAGGAAGATGGATGGGAAGCAGTAACTTCCAGGCTCTTCTGTTGTTATTGTTTTTGTCATTGGTTGGGTTTTATTTTTTTTCGCTTTTACAAACATTCAGAGGGAGACTAGTCACATTCCTCTTGACATTTCTAAGCCTGCCACAGTCATTTTGTCTGTCTGTATCTCCTAACGCCTCACTTCTAGGAAATTTTAAGTGTATTTGGAGAAACACAGCATCCATTTATTTGGTCACCAGGGGATTAATTCCATAAACCCATCTACATGACCAGGTAATGCTTCAACAATGATGGTGATAATGATAGCTAACATTTTACTGAGCACTTACTACTCACCAGGCACTGTTAAAAGCATTTTACCTATTTAGTTACTATTATCACCTGCATTTTACAAATGTGGAAACCAACGCACAGAGAGGTTAACTCATCTACCCACACAGCTAGGAAGCAGCTGAATATGGATTTGTAATAGTCTGACTTCACAGCTTGCGCAATTAAAAATGTTGACAACAGAAAACTCAGGAAATGGGGTTTCTGGTTAATTGAGTTTTCTGGTAAACAGTTAAATCCATTTATTTTTTTGTACTGTGAGTTCTGAAAAAAGTTTCTAAAACATGTTTTTCTTTTTGTTTATCTGGTTTCTGAATGCAGTTTAATTGTTGTATCAATGTTATGAGATCTTAGAAGGTTCATTGTTCCATTTAAGAAGAAATATGGATTTGCTGTGATCCTAGAATATTATATTGTTTTTTGGACTAAAATCTAACATGAGCATGATTTAACACTTTCTACTAAAAGCTGAGTTTGTGAGTGGGCTGGGGTGAGGATTATGGTTAATTGGGGTGCTTGGTTAAACGTCAGTTAATCTAGGTTTTACGATCTATACCCCCTCACCCCCAGACTTTACTCTCTGCCCTCATGTATGAAATAACTGTTAGAAAACCATACCTGTGGGTTGGTTGGTAAACTGTGAACTCCTTGAGAACAGAAGCTATGTCTCAGTCACCTTTGTCAAATAGTATTTACCAGGGTGTCTGACTCAGAGTAGGTGCTCTGTAGGGTTGCTACATTTAAATTATTTTGAATCCAGAACAAGTGTTTCCTGATACTAAGGGTTTTTAGGTCCCCAGGATATCGTGCCTTTTTAACACACATATAAGTACATTATATTAGTCTATAGTGCACTTCTTGAATGGGATGTGCTGTGAGGAGGAAGACTTCATGCTGAAAAGAGAAGGAAAATGAAAGCAGAGTTTCCTTCAAGTTTCTTCTAGAAGGGACAGTTGAAGGTAAAATTGTGGATTAGATGAAGACTGCCTTTGGTTTATCTCTCTCCCTTTTTAAGGTACTACTTTCCCCTACCCCTTTGATTTTTCCCCTTGCCCCTTTGTCCCTTCTCCTATTCACTCCAGTAGCCTGGTTTTAGAAGTTACAGTTAGATTGGAATTTTGCATGTGAGATATTTATTATTAACCAAATTTAATGATCAGCTGGTGGAGTGTCAGGCACTGAGCAAAGGATTTATTACTGGGAGATTCCTTCTCCACGTGTTGGCTTCTCTTACTGGTTTTTGTCTACCATGTTTTTTCCTGCTTATGAATGCATATTTTCCATAGAAATCCCTTTATTCCTGCATTGGTTTCCATGGCGGTGGTGAAGGGGAATAGGCCATTTATAACATATTTTAAAGTCGGGAAGGGCTGTGTTCTTCAAAGTGCCAAATTGAAAACTGAGTATTATGGGATCTAACGTAATTCCTTACGGACAGATTATTTGGTAATCACATTAAAAATGATTTTTATATGAATACCCACATTTATGTGGATATATATAAATATACATCTATGTGTATTTTTTATACATAGGATAAAGTATAAATAGAAAAAATCAACAGTTTTGTAGATATTACTAGCACTGTGGGTCATTGATGATTGCAGACATTGCCAAAATTTCCAACTAGAACCAGGATTAAACAACTCACCTAAAAATTGGCATAAAATTCTGTGTATTGTTTGTGCTCAGACTAAACCATGTCAGATTAATCAAAGGGGAAAATGAGTTTTAGACATTGCAGTGATACTTTAAAATTAAGTTCACTGTCAATTAGTAAATTTCTGTTCCTTTATTCCTAAGAATGAATATGAATTTCTTATGACCATATAAAAAGACATTGCAGGAATATTAACATGATCAAGGGAGTAAGTTTTCAAACAAGAAAATTTGTACCCCCACATCATGCCTTTCCACTTTATTTCATTTAAGATGCGGGAACTTTTTCCTTGTTTCTTTTGTTAAATTTTTACATTCCAACGTGAAACCTCTTGACTCAGGATTGCTATGGCCAGAACTTCCTGAGCTGGGAATGGCTATCAGGTGAGTGGAGATGCTAACTATTTTGCAGCTGTGGGGTGTGACTGGAAGCTGCCACAGGGACTTTAAATAGTTCAATTGTTGGTTATATTAAATCCCAAGCTCCTGGAGGGAAAGGACAGTGAGTAATTCTCTTTTTCCCCACAGTTACTGACACACGGCCCTCTTAAAGCAGAAGTCTAATAATTTGCAGCCGAATGGAAGGCTGGAGCCATCCTCCCTGCTTACCGGCCTGTGAATGACAGGTGGGTCAACTGTCTCCTTGTAGGAACCTACTCACGTGTGTGGTACAGCTTTCCATGGTTTCCCCCTTCACTAGGTGAATCACTGTTAGGAAAGTTAGTTTTGTCCTACCAAGATTCTGTATTTGAAAATCAGATGACACTGGATTTCAGTATGCTTGGGCTGAGATCTCTGAGTGTGCGTTTTTCCCTTTACAATGAAGTGGCAGCATTTAATTGTCTCTTCCGCTTTCACTTTACGCTCAGCAAAGGCTTAAGAGCCAGCTTCCTTCTCCAATTCAGCACTTTCCTCCTGATTTTGCCTCTTTTGAGGAAGATCAGGCCAAACGAGAGGGGAGAGGTAAGCTGAAAAAGAAAAACAGTCACCTGAAGAAGGTACAAAACAAAAATGAAAAAGTGACAGCTGCCTCCTGGGAATTTACTTTGATCTGAGTTAGGTCAGGGCATTTATAATATCACCTTTCATTATAAATTCAGAGTGGGCATTATTAGCATTTAGATTGTAACCACCTATCGTCTTGGTGATAAATATTACATCAATATATAACCTACTGGAATGTTTTTCAGTATGAAAGGAAAATTCCTGAGGGAAAAAAGAACATAATGTAATTTCATTTGGGAGGAACATTTTATGTTAATTTTTTATAACATTTTAGAAAATTACATGTTAAGATTTGAAATAACAATTTGAAATATCATTTTGTAGTTGATGTTTGGTGAAAGTAATGTACCATATACCTATGAGAACAGGCAGTTTGATTTTTGAAAACTACAAGGTTAGAATCATATTTATCTTTTTGCATAACAAATATTTACTTAGCGTCCATTATGTGCCAAACAACGTTTGGATGTAAACAGATTAAAATCCAACTGAGTTGTCCAATCCTTTATTTAAATAAATTAAAGTGACTTTTGTTACATTGATTTTTCCATTATGTGCATGCACATTTCTGCTCCTGCTTGCTTGCTTATTTTTCTCCGAAATGAGTCTTTAAGGTACACTAAAATAGGACTTCATTATTCATTTTAGTGGAAAATTTTGCGAAACAGTGTTATACTTGTGAGAAAAATAAAAATTTGCAAGCAAAAGTTTTCTAGTGGAATAGAATATCTTTGCTTTTCTTTTCTCTGGTGCTATTAGAACACATTTTCTTACGTTTCTAGTTTGCATGGAGAAATAGTAGATTATCAGTGTAAACGAATACTTTGCGATATATATATTATATATATATTTATATTTTCATGGGAACTATCAGAACATTCTAGGCAAGTTGGGGCTCTAAAATATAAAAAGAGTTAGTACTCCTTATCAAAACATATGATTAGTGCCTCGAATGGAGATGTCTTGAAGGAGAACCATCCCAGAGGAACCTCTGAGGATTCTTTCTAGCCTCTCTCTGGTGCTTTTTTTTTTTTTCCGGGGACTCAGATTTTCTCTCAGGACCAGGAGATGGATCAGGTCCACACAGTTCTGTTGTCTCCTCCTCTTTCATGCCTCCCTTTCTGGCCAGAGTATTCACTTGGCAAAGTCTCTTCTTCCTCCTCCTGCAGTAGGGCTGGTAGTTAGATGGGAATGTACAAGTGAGCTGAATTTGAAAGGCTTTTTAGGTTGGAGTGAGGGGGAAGTTAGCAGGATTGGAAGAGGGTAAGGGCAGCTGCCATCTCGACAGGTCCTCCCTCAAAACAGGGCATGGTTCAGGGGCTTGGGTGGCCAAGTGACAGAATTGATAGCCCAATCAAGAACCTGAAGATAAGCAGGACTTTTTGTTTTAAGCAACTCTCTAGATTTCAAAAGGAAGACAAGAATGTATACTTTTACATTTTCAATATTCTTGCATACCAATTGAAGGTATGTCAGAAAAGAAAAGTCAGAGTATTCCCTTCTCTGGATTGTTTTTGTTAAGTCTATTCTTAGTAAGGAAGGATTCTGGGACACTAATTAATAATTTCTGTTAATTGTGCACCTTTTTTTCCCTTTAGACACTGCTTAGAAATTAAAAAAAGCAAACATTATTTTATAAAGCTGGAAATATGACGTGGACGCGGTGAAGACCAAGCTGAGTTAGTCTTGTTTTTGTAGACTGATCATTGTAGCTTGATCCATTTATGGAAGGCAAAAAAATGCATAGTTCACAAGACTGTCTGTGACTTTTGTTTAACTTGTTGTTTAACAGAAGCCTGAGGGTTTTAGGTGGAGAAATTACTTTCTGGTACGTACTCTAGACAGGCTAGGTGACAGGTTATTGCTGTTACTTAAAAACATTTCATAGAAGTTCTGGCAAAGAAAACAAGACAGACATACCCTCTCCAATCTCCCTCCTCTCTTCACTAAATTGCTCTTTCAAAAACTTGCATCCCTTCCTGCTTTCCAAAACCAAGGACTATAATTGTTGTAGGACTATGATGTCTGATCCACAACCTTCTTAAAGCCAGAGATTTTCAGAATTTATTTTAATTAGGTTTGTTACTATGTCCCCAAATTGGTAATGGTTGCAAATATTTTTGCTTTGACAGTAATTGCATATGTCAGTTTGCAAAGGGACTTGACCAGCAATTCTGGTGGCATTAGTAGGTCTGAAATGTGTCTCCCAGCAGATGCACCTATTACTTTATATACTGTTTACCCGCTTTTGGTGACATTGAGGCTAACCTTGGAGTCACCTCCCCCGCTGCCACATTCTCCTTTGTCGTACCACCATTTGTTTTTCAATTTGTCCAAGAGGCCTTGTTCATTCAGTTTTAAAACTGCGAGGTTAACAGCATTTCTTGAAACGATAAAACATATTTTGTAAGAAACTGCACAGCTGTTAAGATGTTAGAAGGAATGAGGACTTAAGCTCTTTTATAAACTTCTCCCAGACGCTAAATAAACCTCTCATTTTGCCATCCTGCAGCCCCTTCCACCAGGGTCCAAACCAAAGGCAATTGTAACTGATTCCAAAGTGTATTATGCATGTAGTATTTGGTGCTGTTCACTTTCACAGTTCATTTATTGTCAAGTAACTGACATCATTATCAACTAATTACATGGATTACTTTTTTGTGCAAAACAGTAATAAACTTGAATTTACTGGTAATTGAGAAAGAATTGTGTCTTGAATTCCTTTGCCTCTAAGAAAGTCAACGACCCAAAAGAGACTGAAATGAAAATTCATTCCCAGAAGGAGAAACATAATGGCATAAACAAACCAACACACCAGCCACTGATTTTTGTGTACTGATTTCCTGACAACAGTGAGTCGGGCTTAATTATTATTCCCTTTACTGTTTGTGTGAGTTTAGTTTGTTTATTTGTTAGATTTAGTTGGTCTCCAAAGCTAGGATTTCCAAGTTTGGTTCAGGATAATCAAAAGAAAGGTAGTTGCAGCAATTAGGGAAAATTTCTTGAATTTGAATTTTGTGTTGATTCTTAAAGGCATTGGATGCTGTTTAGAAACTAACATCACATAGCTAATTTGACTGTTTAAATTAAGTAATTAAACCCCAGGAAGTCATGCTGCTTGTGATGGACTTTGCAAACAAACACTCTAGATGAAATTTCCTCCATGTTTATCTCTACGGGGGAATAAGGGTGGCACATTTCAATTATTCTCTCAGAGGATTAAAAAGAAATATGTCATGGACTTTTGCCTCCCATGCATTTGGTTTCTCTCTTGCTTTCAAGTTACAGTTTTTAAATGAGCCATTAATTCTTTCAAGAGGGTTTTCAGCATTTAATAAATTTCTGTTAAATCTAGCGAGTGGTTTACGTACTGAGAAAATTTGGGTACAGTTGTGCTATGCTGTTTGATAAATACTGAGCTTGATGACTATTTAATGCCAAATCAATTATAGATAAAATAAAACAACCCATATTAGTGAGTAGCACTTGAACATTGATTTACAAGTGAAATATTTAGTTGACTAACCAAAAGTGTTGCATATTTTACTACTAATTAGCCTATTAAAGGGTTTAGTCTCTTAAAATATGTTTGTAATATTTCCAGTAAACGATGTTCATTTTCCAGCGTTATGATGGTTTGAACCAGTTGGAGAGTAACATTTCCCACAAGTAAATTGCACACTTTGAGAGTATTAAACTCTTCTTAAGAGTAAGACTGCCATTTATGAAAAACTGAATAATTAGCTGTTCCCACATTCCCAAGTAAGTGCCACATTAGTGGTGTAAAATAATTAATATACTTCCTAAAGTGAACAACACCAGGTCGTCAGTTTAATCACCAAGAGAACCAGACTAAAATATAGGAATGGAGGAGTATTCAGTGAAGATAGAGACATCTATTTTTTTAAAAAATGCTTTTGGGAGAAAGAAGTTGTTTTAACTTATTTTGTGTCCACATTGTGTCTTTTAATGAATTAAACCTAACTACTAAAATGTTCTATTTTGGAGAAAACTATTTTTATAATTCACTTTATCTGAGCCTGAAATATTCATATAAGTTTTTTTAATGGTATCCCAATTATTTTATATGTTGGTTTAGACCATTCCTTTGACAAAACTAAAACCATTTCATGAGAGGGTTATTTAACAGGGTTATTAGCCATATCCAAAGACAGTTTCACAGCACAATAGAAAACAAAAAAGCAAAATAAAGGAATGGATAAGGAAAAAAAGCTTTACGTTGAGAAAATTGTTTGGAATAAAGCTTTCTACAAAAGTATTCTAAGACATCGTCTCTCTAATACCACCTAATAGGCCATGTAAAAACAGTTTAGTTTCACACTGCTATCCGTATACGTGTACATGTACATAGTCGGTTCATATAATACACTTGACCAATAGATAAGTCACTGCTCAATTCACAATTAAT
This sequence comes from Equus quagga, assembly GCF_021613505.1. Classification (NCBI taxonomy): domain Eukaryota; kingdom Metazoa; phylum Chordata; class Mammalia; order Perissodactyla; family Equidae; genus Equus; species Equus quagga. The sequence continues at coordinate 55,396,015 of NC_060280.1, read as the reverse complement.
CCACGTTTGCCTTCCAGAAACATGTGGTCCCTTGATAAAGTCCACTTAATACTATCATATGCAAAATTTACTTTTCAAATAATGCATAGAAGGCATTTTGTAATTAATGTTTAGAGATAGGCTTCAGTATGTCAAGATTTCTTTGCATGTTAAAAGTGCCTGTTATTTTCTACAATTGTTCCACTAAAGATGTAATTCCTTTATATAACCAGTTTGGGTATAAAGGCCTCCTTAGATTGCTGTTTCAACTGCAGCATAAACCACATATACAAGGGCCATGTGGACATCTCTTCTATGTTACTGAATGCATCTCTCTTGTATATTATTAATAAGAAGAATCATGAAATGACTTTGAAGAAAATACAGAAAGTTACTTCACTCTTCTTGCTAGAATAGATTAAAAAGTATTTTCTATCCAGACAAAAAGAAAAAGGACCTCTGAAGGAGTAATTATAAGCAGGTCTAAGGAAGTCATGAGATAAATGAGGGACATAGAAAGCAAAGCCTTGCTGCAGCACATTTTACTGTTGCTTTGGAACCCCCTTCCTTCATTTCAGACATAGATTGCAAATCAATGTCAGAAACACAAATTGATGATAAGGGATATTCTTGTCCTGAGTAAGCATCAGAGAAGCTGTAATAGCAATCTGCTGAACAGATAAGAGATAGAAGAAAAATGTTAATGGGATATTTTCTACATTAATTATTTCTTTTTTTCTGTTAAATGCAGCTTTTACAGAATAAACTAAATTGAAATGGATTGCTTTCATTTAAAAAATAGAAGGAGAGGAAGAAACAGTGGCCACTTTCTTGCTGCATGTGTAAACCACGTTTGAGAGCCCAGGTGTGTTGACAATGACCTTATAGATTGAAATAGGACCCAGGTAATTTGCTTATTTACCTTCGCCTTTTATGCCATAGTGAATTCTAGGTAAGAAAATCTCTACTCCAAATAACTTATTTCAGAGTAGTGAGATGCTGGGAAACTTGACACAGGGTTGGAACAAAAATGCACACCTAGTCAAATTCCAAGACCTCTGGAAAACTTCCAAAGGTTTTTATCCCTGAAATTTCCTTCAATTGGGCTTGAGATTATGAAAATCCATACCTCATTGCCCTAGCGTCTGGGACCCATTTTTGTTAATGAGAATCTTGTTGAAATACCACATAAAACAAAAGCTATAGAATGGAAATAAACAGACCCAAACTTTTTCCATTTATGAATTTTGGGTAAATTAATCTAGTGCAAAGTAAGATTTTCTTATTAAAAACACGCCTAATTCAGGCTAAGATATCTATTTCTTATTCTCTACCCTTCTATGAATAATTTATCATTAAATTCTATAGATTTGGATATGATTTCATGCACATTTATGCCTTACTCATTATACTTCTTCTGGACCCTATTTCTTAGAGTGTAATTTTTCTGTCGGTGAGGTTTTAAAGTTTACATCGGATAAAATGTCTACCTAAGTAAATATCAAAGATTTTAAAAGTTTTTAAGTTTAGTAAAGTATTTTTATGATTTCCTGGATTTGAGAATATTATTGTAATGGACTGATATATATAAGCCCTAGATTTAGCCAATGTCCACACACAAGATATTTAGGGAATATATAGTTTATAGAATAAATAATTTGCAATATAATATTCCGTCTGGTTAAAACACATTCAATTCTATTTTACTTAATAGGATATATATTTCATTGTCGGCAATGATGTCAATAATGTATGGACCTAACACAAGTTTGTCTAAACTACTCTATAATTTTGCTAGTGCTTTATTATCCTTGTCAGAAAGGATCCATGAGTTACATACACACGAGAAATTCTCCTCAGTTTTAGACCTGTGGTCTTTTAACTGGAGTGTTCTCTTCATACTAAACTCTTTATAAAATTTAAATGTCAGGTGTTAAAATGTCCAGAATATTTACCTGAATGATGCTGGAAATTTTTTTCATAGTCCCCAATAAATTTTAATATATCTTTAAAAAATTTAAAAATTTGTGAATCAACAAGAAATTGCATAAACAAATAAAAAATTCGCTTTAAAATCAGCAAAGGACATTGGTAGACAATTTACACAGGAAGAAATAGAAATCATATAAAAATAATTCAACCTAACTTGGAATTAAACTAATGTGAATTAAAGCAATACAAATTCATTTTTTGCCATTCATATTGGGAAAGATAAACGTAAAGATAATGCTCAATATAGTCAAGGATTTAATAAGATGGGCATCTTCATAAACTGATAATAGAATTAAAAACTGGAAAGAAAATACTATGGCTTTATACAACAAAAGCTTAAAACCAATTCTTACCCTTGATAATTATTGCTAAGGTGGATGATCAGTGATAATCATTTCTCTTTGAGGGATCAATCTTAAGAAATTAATCAATGATGTTGACAAAGTAACACAATAAATCTGATAGTATATTTATATTGCAAAGCATTGAAAGCAATTTACATGCCCAACAGAAGGGGAAAATTAAGTAGATTTTGGTGCACAACTCCAGCTTGATTTAAGTATCAGAACCACTTATTAAAAATGCAGATGCTCAAGTCTAACTTTGCTGTATCAGATTCTTCTGAACTGGGGGCAGTGTATCTACATTTTTATAAAGCTCCCAACTTGATAGTATTGATAAGCACCAATAATCCATATGACTGAATGTTTTACAGCCATTAAAAATTTTTAATGACAAGGGAAAATGCTTAGAGTATAATGTTAAGTGAAAAAAAGGAACAGATAGTGTGTGTGTGTATATATATATGTGTGTGTGTGTGTGTGTGTATATATACACATATATATGTATATAGCCTTAATGGAAAAATATTGGAAAGAAATACAATGAATAGCTAGCTATCTCTGAGTGGAGGGATTACGATAGATTTGCATTCCATTTTGTTCTTTATGCTTCCCCACACACCCCAAATTTCCTACAATGAGAAGTGATACTTTAATAATCAGCAAAACACAAACCAAAAAACCCCCCTCTCAATTATTTTATAATATAATGCTTAGTAGAATTGTTTTATGCAAACCAAAATATATATTCTATTTTGGATCCCCCCAAAACTGAGGAAGAGGTAGAATTTAGGAGTTATTCATAAGGATCTCAGAGAAACATTCATTGTTCCTGATTATGTGGTTTGCTCTGGTCCACTTGGTTTTGTGTCTCTAGTCACAAGCTGGAGGACATGTGATGCATTTGGCTTCTACAAAGGTTCTATCTTGTTTGAAGGGAACAGGTCAGGCAGAGGAGTATGAGTAATGCATCAATTAGCAGGCCTACCCCATCAGATAGGATCTGCAGGAGGTTAGTAGAACTCTCAGTGGTCTAGAGGGGAGACTTGCTGTTTCCCACATATTTACATAAACAAGGTGAGTTTTCCCCCTTAGGCTGAATTAGGTGAATGTGATTCTGAATAGACTTGAGGCCTGCTAAGTGGGCCATTTGAAAAAAATATGTATATACTTCTGTTCTTAGAAAAAGAGATTCCATGGCTGGCAACTATATTCTTCCCTAAACAAGTACATATTGGAGACCCTAAGAAAAAGTCTTTTTTGATTTTTGCAGGAATTAAAAAAATGCATTTTAAAAAATTTTCGATCATTTTACATTTTTACTGTATCTCTTTTTTGAAGTCAAACTAAAATTCCAGATTCAAAAATTCATTTGACTGAAACTTTGTTATGCAGCAGGTGGTGGTCTAGAGGTTAAGATCTGGCGTGCTCACTCCCACAGCTGGGGTTTGTTTCACGATCAGGGAACCACACCACCCATCTGTCAGTTGTCATCCTGTGGTGGGTGCCTGTTGCTGTGATGCTGAAAGCTGTGCCACTGGTATTTTAAATACCAGCAGGGTCACTCATGGTGGACAAGTTTCAGCGGAGCTTCCAGACTGAGACAGACTAGGAAGAAGGACCCGGCTACCCACTTCTGAAAACAATGGCCATGAAAACCCTATTAACAGCAGCGAAGCATTGTCTGGTCTAGCCTGGGAACTGTTCAGCTCTGCTGTACACAGGGTTGCCAGGAGTTGGAATCGACTAGAGGACACTAGCAACAATGCAGCAGGTAAACATATGCAGAAATTTTTCCAGGACCACTCTAATAAGAAAATAGTAATTTCATGAAAAATGAGTAATAACCAACTCTGTATAGACTATTTATTCTGTTATTTAAACGATGACTGCATTGTCAGTATTGTTGAGTTGCACACATAAAAGTAACAAGAGGAGACAGGGAGGGGGGAGCATATAGCACATGAGACTGTACTTTTACGGCTTAATTAACGATGTCCCTGCACATAAAGGCGGATGGAAGATTTAGCAGAAAAGCTGAGAATTTACAACAGACCCCAGGATTTTGTATAAAGGCAATTAATAACCGACTGAGAAAAAGAACTATTTTATCAACCAAGAAAATATAAAAAGTAAATAAAAATCAGTAGGTTGTCAAATGATAAGGAGTTAAGAACTACATATGTCTGATGTTAAGGAAAGGCATTTGTGTTCACAGTTTTACCCATTCTCAGCTGTTGAGGCCCGGAAGTGTCACCAGTTCTCAGCATTATCACTGCTTCACTACGTTTCCAATTTAACTGGTGGCTGCGCTATTCCTTTTCTTCCCAAATTATTCCTTCCAGTAAACAAGCACAAGGCTCTTTTTGCTTCATTGGATTTGTGCATTCATTTCCAAAGACAGAATTTGGGCTAAATTGCTCTACATATATATGCAAACATTTTTAGAAAAGATATTAAGTTTTCACTCCAGTTTGCTTACTCGATGACAAGTAAGATTTGCATAAAATGGCACTATTAATCAATAATTGAAGATCAAAGTTAGGAGGGAAATTTTTTATCCGTGGAAAGACAATTCCGACCTGGCATGATTTATAATGAACATCTGAAGATCACATTGATAAGAAAGGATTTATCATCTTTGTTTTGGATTTTGGATGACATGTATGCAATTAAGTTCGTGTATAGAGACCTTTGTATTTCATACTCCAAGTGAATCAAAAAGAACTGAACAAATTGCATAGATACTGGACTTGATCCCAGGCATTGTCTCCAAATTGTGTGTTCTTTGGCATTTTCATGACTAATTTCTATTTGAGATAGGTCTGAGGAATGTGATGCTTTGAAGGAACATTGTAATTTTTGTGAGGATGTCTGCCAGCAATTTAGTCAGAGTGCTAGCTAGGGATTGTGAGAAATGAAAAATTTAATTATGTTGTTAGCGCCGAGTGTTTTTTTTAGGTAATCCTTAGAACGATTTCATGCAGTTTCGTTTTATGATTCTGTCAGTTTTAGATCACAGAGTAGCATTTTTTAACCTCCTTTGGGTCATGACCTGTTTCAGAAATTGAGATAAGCTATGGATACTTTCTCACGAAAAATGCACAAACAAAACCACAGACTGGTATACAATTTCCAGGGCTTCACACACCTTGGAAGGGCAATCATGAACACAGATAAAAAACATTTGTTCTAGAGTCTAATAACACTTATTTTAAAATTAATTAACGACTACTTTCAAGTATGTCTATTAAAGGTAAGAGAAATAAAAATATTTCTATGACTCATCGTGGCTCCAGAATTTTAACAGAGAAGAGGTTTTAAGACTGTGATTTGGCAGGAAGGAACTTCCAAGGTACCAGCCTCAATCTGGGATCATTCTGCAACCACAGTATGTGCAGGGCTTCTTTAAGGACTGTATGTTAAATCAATAAAATTAAATAAAACCCGTCGAAAGATACGGTCAGTCACCCTTACATAATATTGATAAAATATCAATTATTCGTATTAAATGATGAAAACTTTTTTATTTGTGCTGGCCTTGGGGTGCTCTTTGAGATTATATGGGATAAAGTCCCCACCCCAAGCTACCCCCTTGCTATTATCATTATCCCTGATCAAATCATACAAAAGAGGGCGTCGTTTCAAGACGAGATCACAGCTACCTAGACTGTGAAGTGCTTCAGGTTTTCTCTGAATATCATTCACTTTCTGAGTTGTGATTATTATTATGCTAAAGCAAAATTTCAAAAATACAAGAGCTGGTGGCTGTCACACTCACTCCATCACGGCCTTTCACTCAGATGCCTTGTCTGGCCCATAATTTGCTGCATGGCCTCTGCCTCTGTCCCTGACTTTGGATCCCTTCATCTCCTAAACCATGCTCCTTATTCTCTTTATACAATTTCCAGAACTCTAAATCATTCGATGGACCACAATCACGTTTCCTTTTTCCATTCTTTGCTGAGTCTTTAAAACTTCCATCAGTTGCTTTACAGAAGTAGAATCCTACAATTTTTGAGTCAAAATGTGGTTTAGAGGCTGTCTCCAACCTTCTCATTTTACAAATGTGGTCACTGGGGGCTACTGAAAGTTAGGTGACTTGCTCACCAAAGCCAAGCCAAGCTGGGACTCAGGTCTTCTGCCTTCTGGTCCAGTGCTCTTTCCCACTGTGCTATGATAACTTTGCTTCCTGTTGCTACCCTTTCTTGTGGAGCTGAACTATTTATTCATCCCCCCTATGACTAAGAGAGCTTTTCTTTTTCCTGAGAAGTTTGTCAGGCTCGGTGGGGATTATTCTTGATTAAGCTTTGACTCATATACTCCCTCCACTAGTAAATTGGCAACTTCCTCTCTGGCTAAACACTCCTTGAGCTGAAATAAAACTTCAAAGTAAGGTGGTCTTGTCAATTGAACTGACCCCTCCTAAATACCCAAGAAGGAAGTACAGTAGATAACTTTCTCTCAAAAGCAATAACAATAGCTTGTATGATGACTTGATTTGATTAGATGATAATACTTCTCCCAAGCTTAAAATAAGATAGGTCCATTTTGATACATACAAGGTTCTTAATGATTTAAGTTCTAATCTTTTAGGAGATCTAATCTGGGATCTTTAAGAACAGCGTCCTAAGGAAGTTTCAGTATAAGAGATTAGAAAATTTTCACAGAAGGAATAGATATGCAAAAACAAATATTAAAATAACAAAGCCCAATCACAAAAACTCAATCTGATTTTTGAATTTTCATTTCCCCTCCTTTCCTCTAAGTCAATTATCCATTAAGAATTATTTTTCGGAAGGGGGTCTCCCAAATTTATATTTTCATTTCTATCACACCACATCACCTTAGTCAAACCTTTTTCACTTGAGACAAGATCCATTAACTCTGCCAATCGATTCTCAGCTACCCAGAGTCAGAATAACCTTGCTCTCTGCTGGTTTATAGCACCTTGTCAAACACCTTCAGTGACTCATGATTGCCTCCAAGATAATACTCCATTCTAATTTTTCTGACATTCAAAGCCTCCTAACAATTCAGCTTACATATACTTTTAAAGCATGATTTCATTATATTTTATTGAGCCAGACATTATGTCAAATTCTTCACATTCTCATTGAATCCTCATTGAATCCACATGGCTAGTAAATAGCAAAGGTAGGATTAGAACTGGGGTCTATCTAACACGGAATCCCAGTCTAGCCACCCTAATTCCCTAAATAGAGCTTCTCTGCCTCCAGTCAGGCTAGTTTTCTTATAGTCTCAAAGATCTTTTATTCAAATTGACTCCAACCTCATGATAGAACCTGCATCAAGAATTTCTTTTTTCTCTTAGCTTTTCTAAAGTTCTTATCGTTCTCCAGTAGTCACTCATTGACTTACTGATTCAACTAATATTTTCAACTAGTACATCCAAATCTTTCTTATGCAGCCTTTCTCCAATATTGTAGATTCTATTTATTTCCTGCTTCTTTAAATTATCTATTATCTGGAGCACTCACATTCGCTCTGAGTCACACATTACTTTTACAATGTTTTTTCTGCACATTTTTCCTCCTTCTTGGAGAACAGCAACGTGTCTTAACAGTGCTTTATACCATTCTCAGTCCTAATGCAGGGCAAGAAATATAGTAGGCATGCAAAAACTACGTGCATAATTGATATCTCAGTGATGCTACTTTTCAAGTAACCTATTAAAATGAAAGAAGAGTATGCTGGACAATAAAAGGGAATCCTTTGATCATAGAACCTAATGGATTTTGGGAAGACCTGATATGAAGAGTGTTTTAAAACAAAATAAAATAAAACAAAGCAAAAGGCTTCAAAACTGCCTATTAAATACTGGCAAGAGGCACTTAAAAGAGTTACTGACCCTGGCTACCTTTATGAATAATGACAAGCAATTTGGTCTATTGTATACGAAGTAATCTCAGAAAGTATTTCAGTGAGATTATAGATAGCTAAAATAAAGGGATGACCAGTTCAGTTTGTGTAGCTGAACAAGGAAGAACACTAAATGATAAAATCAAATACAAGTTTGTTGTGAATGTCAAGGGAAATCTGATACTTCCAACTAAATTCTCAGATATAAGTTCCAATAATGGTATTTTGATAACTCAGTTCTAATCTATTTAAATATAGCAAATGAAACATATCATATTTAGAAAATTCTTCTGTTACTAAATTTACTACTTAGAACAGCAGAATTCAGTGCATTTTAGAAATTAAAAATTATACTTCTCATCAACAGATATTAAATGCCAACTCTATGTTTGGTTTACATTGATTAAGATTTATTTTACTGAAAGTTTAAATATGTATTTAATTCACTAAATATGTCTAGTTAACCTTTACATACAAATACTTTAAATTTCCCATCAAATTCTTGAGAGAAAAAACTTAAAGTTTCAATTTTTCTCTTTCATTTAAGGTTTCGGGTTTCTTAGCAGTAGACTAGTATTTGAATATAACTTAAAATATTTGACGTAAAATGTCTTTTAACTGATCTTGTTTCACCTACCTTAATTTTTGACTTGGATTTTGATTAGGTAGGAGAATAGCACAAATAGAAAAAGGAAATTGATAAAAATATGTCTCATGGGAAAAAGATTACAAGCTAACGAGATCTTGAAAGGAAGCTGTCTGAACTTGCTGTTCAAAGGGGGCTCATAACTAGGAGCGCATGTGGCTTTTCTGTTATTCTCTGAAAACAGCTGAAGCCTAGGAAATCTAAGGCCATGTGTCTTTAAAGATTTTAAGTTTGTGCCATTCTAAGTGAAACACAAAGCTGCTTATCTTTGAGAGTGATAGAGCTCATGATCGTATTTCAAAACAGAAATATATTCTAAGTCATTTATTTTCATTGAACAATTCAAATAGAAAAAAATGACAAAAAGTTTAAATTCTGAAAATAGGCTCACCTACATTTGCTACGACTGGTGTTAATACCAGAACATGCCACACAGTCTTTCAGTTATTTAAGTTGGCTACTTCTTCAACTCCCAGTTTGGGCATTTCAATTAACTATTTTTCATACACCTAATAAATTGAATGCAATTAATATGAGATCAATACTTTTCACTTTACTGAGCAAGAAAACAAACAAACAAAAAACAGTGCTTCATCTCTATTTCAGGTTATCCAGAGGAACTAAGTCACTGCAAAACCACCAACAATTCTTTCCCTGAATGAGATTATGGTGAAATATTTCATAAGATTTCAAAGCACACGACAAATCTGCCTAACATAACTAACGTCTGTATGGATATCAAATTCTGACACACAAATAGTCCACTAAAAAAATATTGTGACACTTTTCTTTTTTGTATAATTCCTTAGGCAATCCATACATCTGGCATCTTAAAATTCAGGAATGGATAAATTAGGAATGAATAATGTGCCTCAAATATATTTTGTACTTTTCATTAAAAGAGTTAATGAGTAAGAAAGTCAAAATTAGGTTCTATCTGACATCTGACAACAAAATGTTATCTGCTCAAAGTTCAGTGCTTAGATTTCTGGATTTGGCAACCAGTGCAATATCATTATCTTCATTAACAGTGTGTGTTGGTATTAAAATCAGATTTCTATTTTGAATGTGTCCTCTTACGTACATTCCTAATCACACGACTACTACAGTTCCCGCTCAGAAGGCAATAGCCTCTAACAAAAATATATCATCCTGAAATGACTTTCTTTCATTAAAAACTCCAAGAATCCAACTTTAAGGTGGCGCCAAGATTGTAAGCACGTTTGTAACAAAACGACAGAACTGTTTCTGAAAGATGATGATGACTATTTACTGGCAACAAATTACCTGAATTCTCATTTTTTCTATACATCTCTTCACCTTCCTAAAATTTCCTTTTTCTTGAGCCTGAGCTGTCTCAGTTAACTGATCCTAAAGCTTTCCTAAAATCTGCTTGAGTCACATGCGGTCTAGCCGCCTTGGAGAGCAACGATGGCAAAGAACTGCTGCTGGTCCCTCCACAATCCATATGGTTGACCTGTCTTCTAATATCTCAAATGCTGGATGCTTTTTAAGTTCTCTCACTTGTTTCTCCCCTTGGATTTCTCCCCTATGGAAGGACCAGTTTGGAATAGAGTACCAAAGGCAGAGAACACTGATGATTTCCATGGACAACGACATAAAATGCAAGGTTACAGTGGAAACCATTAAAAGCAATAAAAGAGGGCTGGCAAGAGGGTCTATAAGCATGGAGAAAAAATGCTCAAGACAGTATTTTTTCCCTTTCTTCTTATTTTTCTAATCACAGTTTTCATACAGTACCTTAAAAATCTCATTGTCTATATTACTTCAGACCAAAAGTCCAGCCTGCCCATAGTTCAGATTATGTATCATTTAAATTTTATCAGCTGCTTCTTTTAATAAAAAAATTCTTAATAAGATATATTTTCTACAGAAACACGTTAGATTTTAGTTTTATGTTTTGTAACTCCTTACCCATTGATTGACAGTAACTATCCATGTTCTACATATAGAGAAATGAACACTTGATGACAATTTCCCAAGGCCTATGCAAGAATCTAATCCTTAATGGAAAACTAGCACTGATATTTAATGAAGATGGAAAACATAAATGCATTAGCATATAATTAATATGACTTGTGTGAAAGTTTTTATTTTTCCTCCTATAACATTTGTAAGTGGATGTTCAAATAACTATTATGCACAGGTGGCAAGCTGGTTTCCTAATGCTGGTGGGTTAAAAAATATAAATGTATAAAGTAAAAGGGATTAAAAATAGGTGGGGGAGGGGTTTCCTTCAAATGGATGGAACCCATTCTTTTGAAAGAAAACTCCCCTCTTACCTTGGTCCTGGAGCTGGTTAGTTCTCCTCTGTCCTCCTCCTAGGGGAGAAATACCCAAAGTTAAACAATAATAGAACATGGTCTTGTATTAAAGTCAAGTTCACTTCTGGCCAACCCCTTCCTCAGGTCTCACAAGACACTATCAACTGTCTGATATACTGGGGCATTCACTGAATTGAATTTAAAATCCATTTAAGGATTAAGCCAAAGGGGAATGAATTTTAGCTGTGTAAGGGGGAAAATTGTCTGTTCTTCAGTCAGTCTATCTTGTCAGAGATCCAATAAACTAAAGACTGGCTCAGAGCAGGGGAATTCATGGAAGTGGCTTACTTGGGTACTTTTCATCAGCTAGAGTGAATTGTGGAGGGTGCATCACAGGGAGCACCTGGAGGTCCTTAGGGAGAACGAGGCATGCCGTGGTGTTCTCAACCCTTCTCCCTGATGTCCTGCATGTCTTTTGAGGGTGAAATGATAGTGCTACAAGCAACACCATCTTTGGAGCAGTTCTTAATCTGATATGAACAAGAATTATCGTAAAAAATGAGTAAAATCTAAAATCCCATCCCTTCCATTAGATGGGAAAATTAGGAAAATGTCTAGGAGATGGATTACCATAAAATGGTTCTTTTTTTTTTTCAAAACAAGGAATCATAGGTTGGATAAAGATGGGATTTTTTTCTTAATGTGTCTCTGTCTCCTGGTATCTTTGGAGAGAAACAGGCAGTACAGCGTAAGGAGCATGAATTTGGGAATTAGACAATAATGGGCTCCTATCCCAGCTCTGTCACTTATCAGCTCTTTGACCTGAGTTTCAGCAGCTTCATCTGTCCAGATGAATATAATACACCAGCTTAAAGGAGTTGTGAGGGAAAATATATTCATATACATGTGCTTGAAAAGTAGTAGTTAATTATTAATATTTTTGTTTACTTTTCACTTAGTCTCTGATATGGTTTTTTCTTATTTGAATTACTTTGTCTCTTTTGAGACTACCGTCTAGTTAACTGAGCTTACAGTCAATTCCTAGTTACCCTTTGGCATAATTTCAGAGGTAGTGACTGGCTCCCATAAAAACATTAAATACCAGACAATTGATTGAATTCCGTGAGACATGAAGGAAAGTGGAGACCAAGAATGAGCCTGAACCCATACAAGATCATGTGCTATTGTTATTTAACTTTGGGTAACTTATTAAAATTCTTTATCAAGTAAAATGACATCAGGTGAGAAAATGGATGTATTCTGGAACGGCAGGTTGTCACAATATGTTCCAGAGACGTCAAAATGAAAGATGTTGTCATCATTACTCTAATGGCCATTATGAAAATGTGCAGGGAAAAAACACTATATGGCAGACTCTATGTTATACATCTATTACTATTAACATTTGCTTAGCATTAGTTTCGTCCTATGACCTTTAATCACCTTAAAGTTACATGATATAATTATGGCACAATAAAACTCCTCCGACTACAAACGTATATATTTTGCCGTGGGAACGTTAACTTCATTCATTATCTTTAATGAATACACTAAAAATGGCTCTTTTGACAAACCAGCCTTCCAGTCACTAAACTCTATAAATTCCAAAGAATATATATGGAAACAGAGCATTTCCTTTTTTTTCTGAAATAAATACATTCGGAAATTGTAAAGCTGTGCTGTAAACGGAAAAAGAGTAAATTGTGTTTTATAAAACATCTGCTTCATCCATGGAAGTCACTTACATGACAGAGTTTTGAGGGAAATATCTTTACATTCAGAAATGCTCAGAGAATCTGTGGGTAAGAACAATGGTAGGTACGCTGCCTGAATTGGGTAAAATTACAGTGGTTGTGCAGTCTTCATGCCTCAGGGCATAAACTGATTGCTATTTGTGATGAAGGGAAAAATGGAAAAGAAATTAAGCAGTACTGAAGTTGCTGGGGGATATTATGGTGCCCTTAAAATTCACCTTCAAGTATTTCATATTGAAACGCTGCAGGATACCACATTGCGTGGATCAATTTTTATCATATCCAGATACAGAAATACGTTTTCTTCTAAAAAAAAATCCAAGTCAGTCCTTCTAAATGCATGTGCTTCATTTTTGCTGTTTTATTCTCCTTTTTATATAATCCAATGAATTTTGACAGATTTGTGTCTCGCCAAAAGTTTGATGTCAGTATATAATTTTAAATGTCTGTGTATATAAGTGTACAAAACCTGTGTCTATCTGCAGCTCTGTGGTTTTACAGAGAAGTGCTTTCCTTAAAATATCTTTCCATTTCACAATGTAGACAGACTGCAATAAAAGCAGCTATTTACTGAAGATGTGACTGACTTAATTCCAAAACCAGACGAGCTTCTATTGAGGTTCTGGGAATACATTTTCCCCCAGTCTTATCAAGTGTCTGCAACTTCAAAGAGGTGTAACAGAATTCTTTGGTTGTTTGCTAAAGATAGTCCAGAGTATGACTCAGAATCTCAGACTCTCAAAGTGAGAAGGGAATTTAGATGTCACTGTCACGGCGTACTCTCTAAGAGATGTGAGAATCCTTCCTCTACTCGAACAACTCTGATGTTGGGGCTCATAGGCAATTTCCCCCCATTCTTTGGACAAGTTTTAACTGTTGTAAAATCTTTCTTTGTGCTGACCTGAAATCTACCTATGCGTAATTTCTTCAACTTGATGAAAATTTATTTCATTTTTAATATAAACTAAACATCCTAGTTTCTCAAGCTCTATATGGGTATTTTCAATATGTCTTGAAATTATCAATGTTGCTGAAATTGCAGCATGCAAGAATCACAGAAACTGTTTAGGAAGTTTTCAAAGTAAACTATATTTATATCAAAAAGTTCTGTTTTGTTCTTTTCCCATAAGAGCACTGGAGAGAGTCAGAAGATCTCACTTTTAATCTCAGCTCTGGGACTGTGGGCAAGTCACTTAACGTCTCTGTAATGTCTTCCTCTGTAATAAAATGGCATCATGAGAGAGTTAAAAGGAGCAAGTAAAAAGATACATGTGGAAGTGGTTTGAACACTATAATGCTGTACTGTTAATATGATTGCTTTACTTAAGATATATACCACTCAGTAGTTTTTAGAGTTCTATACTAAGCCAAGTTTAAACATCATCTCTTAAAAGTGAACAAATTAAAAAGAACATTAATTAGATGATATATTAGCTGATTCTTTGGCTTACATGATATTATCATTGCTATATCATTTAATAGAAAGCTATATCATTTAATATCAATTGTTTCTTTTTAGCCTATGCCCTTTGCTTTTTACTCCGGGAGCCAATCTGAGGTCAGCTTTTCTTGGATTTTATTTACTTCTATTTACCTCCAACTAACCTCAAATGTAAGCGAAAAGTTAGGGTACTGACTTAGGGCGCTGGATACTTGTTTCATTTTAAATTTTCTATTTCTCATGCTTTTTAAAAATGTTAATTTACTTTTCGTGCTAAAGGCATGAGTAACATAGAGCAGCTGTACTTGCTGATAACGCTTTTATGATTTTTTTGTGGTCCCAGTCACAAATGCTTGAAAAGAGGGGAGACTAGGGGTTGAGGAACTGACGATGTCTTATCTTCGTTATTAATAGGTTTCTGGCTTGTTACTATTTCAAAAAGGACGCTCAGCAGCTGCATATCTGTCAGCCCCAAATATGAAACAACTAGGATTCTGTAACTGCAGAGGCATTGTACGTAGTTCTTGACAGTTTTTCTACAATCTTCTGTATTGTGAAGCAACAATGGAGAGGGGTCTCTACACTCTTATATTCTTTGAAAGAGAGGAGCTGTTTGTGTCACATTTGTAAGGAGGAGCTGTTTGTGTCACATTTGTTTGACTCCAATTTAATTCTTATTTTCGCTAACACCCAAATATTTAACACTTAGATTGAATTTTTAATATTTCTGTAAAAAATTATCTGGGTGTCAATTTCTTCATTGAGTACCCCAGAAAAAAAAGTAAGCAAAATAAAGTCTAGTTTATTTCAACATGATGTGATATGACTTTGTGTGGTCAGTAGTGCTTAAAATAATAGATTTCTTCCATCTCTCGGTACTGCATACTTTGAAGGCAGAATTGATGCTAGGAATATTTCTATGCCTTTAATATTTCTTCACTGTTGAGCTGTGTGATACTAAAGAAACATACTGAAATGGTTTCACAAATTACTTGAAAGTGTATTTCATTCTGTGGATGACTCCTAACAATGATTTTTAGGTTTTCAGAAAGTATGGAATCTGTCCATTTAAAATAAACTGCTTTTAATCATGAAAAATACTTTTCTGATAATAAGGAGGATAAATAACGTGTTCATAGTATTTCTAACCACTGTTAGTATGCTTACTAATTAGAAAATATTCTCATAATCTATATAATGCTTGTTTCTGGGGAGGCTCAGGGCCAGGGCTAGGTATTTTAAAGTCCAATAGTGATTTTCTATTCCACTGTTGCCAGGTGCATATGATACTGTGTTTGGGCAAAGTTATCTCAGATGCATGTTATTTCATTCTGAAAACAAGAGTTATAAGACTGATTTTTTGTAGGGAACAAACATTAAAATAAATGAGTTACAGTTTCTCATTCCTAGCTAAATTAAAATAGAATATAATTCTAAACCCAGGCCTTTACTATTTTCCAGCTCATTCCAAATGACTGCCAAATGATTTTATCCTCCTTTTCTTAAATATAAATCATAAACCAGTCCCATCTTGGCTGGTACTATCTTTAGACACAAAAGGAAGCTAATAATGTCTAAAGTTGTGGATGAATGGCTTCCCATATGCTATGCTGAAACAAATGGGTACATTTTCATTTTTATAGAAAACCATTATTTACTTACAATGTACTAAGTAGATGGTTATCATTAGTATAAAACTGAATTAAAGCACCATCGTATAGAATTCTACATTTAGGAGTATATTACATCTCCACACTAAAGTGAGCTTTCTAGTATTTTATCACAGGTATTTTGGAGTTTTATGGTAAGTTCGATTACCCCCCTCCAAAGTCCTATGTATATGTGTGTGTGTGCCTAAAATATTCTTTACAAGTCTAATTATTCCAGGTATAAAGAACCACCTCTTCCTTCTCTTCTGCAGTGCCTCCCCGCCACCTCCATGCCCTCAGCTCAGAGGGCCCTGGGACCATAGGGGTACCAATCTACTACAGCACGATTATAATGCTTCTCTTCCTGCTGCTACTGAACTGCTCAGAGTAGTAAGAGTTATGTGAGAGTTATAATCTCTTTGAGAACTTAAATGGTTCCTTCCTCTGTGCCAGCCTGTGCTGAGGCTTCCCAGGTTGTAATCTTCCTGGTGTCCTTTCCTTTGGGAAGGGAATTCTGGAGCATAGGATCCAACACAAATGATGCACAAAAAACAAAAACGACGACCAGAAAACCCTGTCACTTGACCTTCTTGCGGTTCTCGGCATAAATTAACAGCTGCTCCTAGACTAAATACAGGCAACTGTATAATTGTAAACTTCAAGGGCATTTGCTGTCTATAGAGGTCATGGTCCTATAACCTGAGGTCCTGTAGGTAAGAAAATTAATCTGACGCATTTTCTTTAATAACGGAGTATAGACAGGGCCAAAGAGCAACTTTGTAGCTATGATGAGAAGCTATATTTTGTTGAGCATGAGCAAAACAACCTCTTTTTTGGAGAATTTAAATATTGATCCAGAGAATGCTGAGTATGAGGCCCTGGGGGCAAATTCCGTAGAAAGGGAAAAGCACAGCAGTTTGATATATTCAAGTCTACTCTGGCTACTTGCAAGGGCGGGCAAGCACTGCCCTCCATGCAGGAACCCTGTGCATACATTAACTGTTTAACTTTGATCTGAATACACCCTCACCGTGACATTACGGAATGGTCCAAGCGTCCTTTCCTGTCATAGGAGTGAAGGCTTCTTGTTCCTGCCCACCCTGTCAACTCATGTTTACCAGGCAGGGTTGGGGGATGTTGAAAGCCTCACATGGATGATTTCTCTGGTGTAGTGTTTGTCCTACTGTTGAGACTTTAAATGTCAGCAGCATACCCATTCTTCCAGCACACTGATGTATCCGATTCGACATTGAAGCTGAAACAGCAGCTGCAGGCACACTAACATCGGCCACTCTTGTGAGTTTCCTTGCTCTAGCATTCCTGGTTCTGTAAATTTCCCTTCCATCCCTTCCCCTCGCCCCCAATTCTTTTGTTTTGGACCCTTTCAGATGCTTTGCTTTGATGACCTGGACTTGATCTTCTTACTAAGGTATCTTAGCTGTGCCTCTTTCTAGATTTCAGCATTATTGGTGCCCTCAGGGGGCATGTCTTCTCTCCAGCCCTGGTGTTTTTAGCTTTAGTTCTGGAGAACTCATACTTGGGCTTCCACTCACTGCCACAGAAAGGGGAATTCAAATACACAGAAACCCTCAGGCACTTGCTTTGTTGTTCCTTTATGTCCCCTTTTTAACCTGAGCACTAGCGCCATAAATGCTTCTGGAAACCATTCCTTATAGTGAGATGATCTGTAAAGATAAGTGACATAGTATGGAACCAATGCGACTATCAGTCATACACCAAGAGGAAACATTTAAATACACTCCTAATGTAGGGATAAGTTCATCTACAGCACAATTTAATACATATCAGATTGCGAACTTTGGTCTTAAATACAACTATTATGTTTCCTAAATACACTTGGCATGTGTAGGTCGAGGCCTCCTGACTTGGTTGACTATAGGTTCTGCATTCACATTAGTTGTGTGTTGCCACTTAATTAGTTTGAATTATATAGGATATAGATATTCTTTCTTGAGATTGTTTATAGAATTTGTGTATAAGGCAATTGTGTGGGACTAAAGAACAAAAGTTTGGAATTCTAGTTTTTCTGAGAACTGTCAGAATTGAGATCTAGTCTTAGATCTCTCATTAAATCAGGTTGTGAAGGCTTAAACTGTTAAACTTCTTTTGTAGCAGTTTTATCTTGTTAAATTTAATCCTCTTTGAAGTGGTAGAAACTAAAATGGCCACAATTACCGATTTTCTCAGGCAAGTTACTAAAATTCAACTTCTAAGTAGAAGGCTGCTCTAAGTATAATGGCAAGGAGAGCAAAAGGCTAAACATTGAATTTAGAAACTTTCAACCTAGTGTTACCTACAGCAGCTGTAAAACATCCACAGAGCAAAGAATTTGAAAACTACCTAGGAAATTCTCAGTTGGAACCCACCAACCACTTGTTGAATGAATTGGCAAGCGAATGAAGGCAAATCATATCAATATTATTATTTTTTTAGCAGTGGGAAGAATGGCAAAATTATATAAGGCCTAGTAAATCTTAAAGAAATGCAGAAAAACACATTTTTTTCCTCTTTGTGAGGGCTGTAATTTTAATCATCTTTTAATTGTAGAAAAGAGCAAAAAGAAAAGTTTAGAATTTCAAATGGCAGTGGAAAGTTTTATGTTTCCTGTTGTATTCAACATCTAGAAAGAAAAGGATGGAATATATGGATTCTAAAGGGGATTATTTTCCCCTGGGACACATGTAGCATTGACACCGTTACCACGTGACATAGTTTGTGAATGCAAGATACTTGCTACCCACAATTAACACCAGCATTTCTAATAGCAAACTGGCTAAGTGTTTAAGCATATCACAACCAGGGAGTCTGTGTGTGTGTATGCTGAGAGGCACAATTGATTTTTTGTGTGTGTTTTTCTAACCACTAGCCCAACAGACTATAATCTAAAATATAATGGGATCACAAAAACTAACTTATCTGTAGCATCTTTTAATATGGCACCAAGAAAAATGAGGGATATTCATAGGCAAAAACAAATCTCTTTCCATAATAGTTAAAACTAAAAAACCATATTTGCGTCCTGATCTACTGCAACTCGTTTCCAGAAAACAAGGTAAAAGTTTATTCACTTGAAGTCAAGTGCTGATCAGTAATATTAAGTACTCAGCTTTATATTTCTGTACTTTTAAGTTTTTCTAGCGTCTACATTAAGTACAAACAGTTGACTTGTTACTAACACCAAAAATAGACTACAGCTTTATTCTCACACACAACCTCCAACAAACACCTTTTTCTAAACCTTCCAAGTACACTTGAACTAATGACTAAATATGTCTCACAAATTTGACATGGCAAAGTGGTTCCTTAGAGATAACACACTTTTCATATATGAATTTGAATTTTAAGTGTAATACATCTGCCCTAACAATTCTTCCTAAGTGTAAGAAGCATAATTTGGCCTACAGAGAATTCTACCCCCGCTGATGCTGATCTAGACCTGGGCCAAGTGTCCTATGAGGCCAGCGATTGTGTTAAATACTGAAGGAAAAAGTGCAATAAAAGCTGTTCTATTCTAATTCCTATTCTTCGTACTTCCTCCCCTGCCACGCTGTTGCTGTGGGGCTCTGAGTGGCCTGTTGTAAACTAAGCACGATGTGCCTGGTTTCAAAGGATCCGCTCCCGTTGCCACGGGTTCCTGCAACCAGGCACCAGCAAGTCCACTTGGGCCTCACTTTCTTCCAGATCTCAACTACTGGCGTGAGTTCTCTTGGAACTGCTTTCTTGTTGAAACATCATTTTTTTGGTGACAGGGCATTTGTCTTATTTTAGACACAGTCCCACAAACATCTTTAGAGAAGCAAAGTTTGACTTTCAAATATTAGAAGTGTAGGAGACTAGCTTTTTAATTTGGCTTCAAACATTGGGGTCCAGTATACAAATCCTTACAAAGGTCAGAGGAAGTCTTTTGATGCCCTGCTTTGGTTCTGGAAGTACTTACAGATACTAGATACCATGAATATCTTTAAGAGGGGTATTCTTATCTAACAACAATTTAACAGTCTACAAATCTGTATTTGCTAAATTATGATTCACTCTAAACAGCCTTTATCAGTTTTATCTATTGCATAGTAAAGTCTGGAGTGTAGTAACTAGTGTAATATAGATGATACGTAAAGATAGTATTTTGATAGTAAAGTATACAACTTCACAATAAATACTATAGTATTTATGATATCTATGCTATAGTAAAGTTGTACAGTAGATGGTAATGATATTAAAGTCAAATTAATATACTTCCTCTTTCATCTAAACTTTATATTCCATTGCAATGTCATCTAAAGTATATATTTTTAAACAATCTTTAAAAATTTCTCAGACAGAGCAAGGCTTTCATAATTGTTTTGGTTTGCCAAGGGTATTGGAGAAGGGATGAGAACGAAAGCTGTGACCTTGACAGTGGTACAAATAGCATTGTACATGTGGAAAGAAGGTTCTGGAGAAATATCAAGGTATGGACATAGTTGAGGGATGAAATAATGAAGAGATTTTGCCCTTTTATCTCACAATAAGACCTGAAGGTTTTCTTTAGAAGGTAACTTTGAAAACTAATGATGCCAGTGAGATATAAGTTCTTTCATTCATCGATATTTATAGTTTGCAGGTTCAGGTACCTATAATTGCTTCCCTTTTTTATAGTAGACTCTATAGATGCTAAGTTTAACAGCATCAATATACCTGGCATCATTCTATGTCAAAGCACAACAAAGCAATAATTTCTGGGCATTGTTATTGTCCTTCTATAACCCAGAGCTATTAGTGATGGCTCAACGGTGTTAACATTTCACTGTGTATGCCTAGCAAACACTAGTCTGAAATATAGTCTCTGCACTACCATAAAGATGGGTGCTAGTCATCGTTATAATATTTTTAGCCCAGTCACAGATACACTCTCTGTGACGACCCTGATTGCATTTGTTTTAAAGTCTACATTAAAGACCCAAGTCCTGACTTTCTATCCTGATTATACATTATACTCTTCCTCTTTTCTGTAATGTTTATTCTGAAGCACTTTGACCAAACAGCAAGATCTGGAAATTTAAAACTCCCTGGACCAATGAGAGATGGCTAGTCATTTGTCTGCATTCTCCCGGTTAAGCTTACGTAGAAGGAAAGATTACTGCTTTCCTTTTCTTAAAGTCTCATGTTGCCTAATGATCCAAAACAGCAGAGCTTGTGAGAAAGCCATAATTAATTACAACAAACACACAAGTCTCACTGTGTCCAGAGCTATTAACCTAAAGACCTGGTTTAAAAAGATAGATCCTATAGGAAAACAGACTTAGTGCCTACTGAACAAATAAGACAGAAGGGTTTCAAAGACACTCTTGATGCAGCTATGCCCACTGGATCTTGCTCTGATAAATGCAATTACTTTGAATTTGTGCTTCTACAAACTAAATCGTTTATACAGAAAAGTGCCTATCGGTCCATCTCTAAATTAGTTTCTCTCTTTTGAAACAGAAGGATCCCAGTCAAATTAGAGAGAGAATTTAAGATTAACGAGCCTCTGGCTTAGCTGGGCTGGGGGTCTGAGACTGAGGAGGTGGGGAGTAAGGTGAATGCTGGTTAGCCGTCAGTGCTGTTCCAGTGTTCTCAAAGAGAGGACAAAATGACTGTGGTTTTGGCATGCAGGGGCCAGCTTGCTCAGGAAATTGTGGCATGTATAAAACAAAGTACGTAAACAAACTCTCCATCCAGGAAGCTGAGTTTAACAATTGCCTCATTAACAAGATCCAGGGAAGGACAGGAAAAGAGGGGGAAGCCAATAGCTGATTATTATACAGCTCTAAACAGATGAAGCCCTTCAGCTCCTCCCCAAACAATCCCTGTAGTGTGAATTTGACAAAGTGGCACATTTAAGAGGGAACTCTCTTGCCATCAATGGGAGTCCGGCGCACCCGTATCTAAGGGCCAAATTCAGTCCCTGGAACTTGACTTTATCGGTAGACATGAGACAGAGGACAAGGCAGCTACATCCACAGAGAATTAATTAAGAGCAAAAGCAACATCCAGCGACTATAATCAATAGTCTGAATACTGATCTACATATCAACCAGCATTGCTTTCTCCTCTTCTATTTCTTTTAAATTATTTACACTAAGGTGCTCTTATAACTACTACTTCAATAGAGATTTACTTGCTACTTGGCCTCACTGAAATTACATATTTCTCATATTGTATTATACAAAATATATCTACAAAGACCAAACATCCCGATGTCAATTTAAGTTTCTGAATGGTTGAAATCTTTTCAGGTAGAATTTTATCATGGATATTTATTCATTTGGCTTTCTCCCTGCACATTTATCCAGTTTCGTATGGGAAGTATGTTAAAAAAAAAAAACCCTGATTCGAAATTGCAAAGTCCACACCCAAATTTGTCTTTCCTAGCTAATTTTCTCCTATCTCCTTTTAAAATCATCCCTTTTGAACATACCATAAAACCCCTTGCTAATTATTAACAGTGTTGCTTACAAAATACTGGCTTAACACAACATTTCCAGCAGCAGTATTTGCTTCTTCTAGCTGTCTCAACCCCTCCCCCCGCCCAACACACATATCCAAAGCACATTGCAGTTCCCTTCTTGAAACCAATGAAAACAATCACATAATTCTGATATTGCTTTCATTCCTGCTGGGCAATAGGACAGGTCTCATTACCTTCATTTTTCAAAGGCTTACCAGAAACATCATTTTTCAAGACCAGGTTCTTGGTTAAGTCCTTTAGCAAAGATTCTGATTTCTTCTTGAATCTGTGCTTTGATTGCATCTCTTGTAAGCAGCACTGAGACCAGAGTAATTTGTCAGTCATCACTTTTGACTCCTGCTTTGCTCTAGCCCAGCAATTCAACAGCAGCCTTTATTGCTTAAGGAAAATAGGAAATGCTGCCTCCTGGACACAAACATGTGGATTCTCTATGTCCAGGACCAAAAAGGTGAAAAGGGCAGATTTTACCAACATTTCCTTAAGAATGAAAGTCTCCACTTTTAGCACATGTGGATTATCATCCACGTGTGTAATGCTTTGCTCATGAATCATAATTTATCGGTCTATGTGTGAACAATTTTGGATTGTCATTGGGTCTAATTTTACAGATCTTACTTACACCATACTCCCTTTGCAACAGGCGAGAGTGTGACTTGAGTAAGCACAATAAAACTAGAGCCCAGTGTTCCTTCTGACCCTGACTGCGTTTGTAAAAAGATGTGATTGCAAAGGGAGCGCCAATACAACCTCAGGATAATCTAAAATATCATGACGCCATAATAAATGAAACACTGAAATGGAAAAACATGTTTTGCTGGGAAGAGGTTGATTTCTTCTTACTGAGAAACTAGTAGGCAGGCATAATTAAAAAAAATAATGATAAAATGTAGAAGTATTACTGACACAATGACAGCGTAGATTTTAGTGACCAACAAAAGCTGATGAGATCTAAAAGCATATGCTACCCATGTTTGAGGCCCACTGGAAGCAGCGAGTGTTCAACCAGTTTGGTTTTTATATGGCCTTCAAAGAGCTATGTCAGCTGTGATTCATTATTCTAAAATTGAAAAAAAGATTACCTGATTGTTGACCAAAAAATATGAAATGGAGGAAAAGAAAGCAAACAAACAAACATACCATGTTCACACACAAAACAAAATAATTCTCTCAGGGACATCAGGGAAGGTGGAATACTATAACAACACATGTTATATTGTTATACTATTCCACCCACCTTAATGAGGAACCCTTGGGCGTTGCTACTCCATAGCCTTTCGAATCCAGATTTCCTCCCACTTTCATCGTGTCACACGGCTTTCGCTGCTCAATGTATTCATTCATAGTGGACTCCAGGAGAAAGGCAAATTTGCCCTTGGATTTGCGGACACGAGCTACTCCCTCAGCTGTAGTCCTAGTGAACACTGACGGCTCTGCTGATCGCATGTAGGTCCACATCTTTTCATACACTGCTATTTTTGATCTCTGGAGGAAATGAAAATAAAATTAAATACAGGAAAGAAGGGAACAACATGTTAATATTGACTGAATCAGGATAAGAATAAAGCGTTTTAGTACCTTTCCATTGCCCTCTAACTCCAATTTGCCATAATAACATTATTCTTTTTCCAGTGAGAAAACTGCCTTTTACAACTATTTAAGGAAATCACTGAAATGACAGACGTTTCAAAGTGAGATTTGAAGAAGCTGGTACCTCTTCTCGTAATAACTATCCTACTCAACTGCTTAAAGGACAACTTATTATCAATTTTTAAATGTAGAATGCCATGAAGAGAGTGGAACATTTAAAATCACGTGTTATATCACATTCATGGCAAACTTGAAAAGGACTAGACAAGACGTGATTTCAGCTTTGTAAAATATCTTTTAAAACTGTAGTTGAATTCTAACAAATAAGGAGAATTATTATATTGTTTCATTTTTATCTTTTTTCATGCCTCAAAGTTTCAATGAAAACTGTCCTGATAAGATGTGTACAACAAGTGCAGTCTGTATCAGTCAGTATTTGAGCACCAGAGGAGGAGGAGAAGTCATTGTAGCTTACAACCCAAATATCCATAACACAAGAATCAAACTCTAGGTCTACAAAACATTTTTGGACCTTTTCTAACAAAATCTCCAAGTAGAATATACATTAAATTTTAAAGTGAAATATTTATTTTTGTCCATTTGGGCTCCATCTCCATTACTCCCATTACTTAATTTACCCAGATCCTTTTGCTGGTATGTGCATTCACATTAGACTTTTTAAATTCACACATACACTTTTCTTTCTTTTTTTTTGGTGAGGAAGATT
Organism: Equus quagga; assembly: GCF_021613505.1. Taxonomy (NCBI): domain Eukaryota; kingdom Metazoa; phylum Chordata; class Mammalia; order Perissodactyla; family Equidae; genus Equus; species Equus quagga. Next base: position 55,371,223 of record NC_060280.1, on the reverse strand, counting down.
GGCCCTGAGCTAACATCTGTGCCAATCTTCTTCTATTTTGTACGTGGGAGACTGCCACAGCATGGCTTGATGAGTGATGTGTAGGTCTGAGCCTGGGATCCAAACCCATGAACCCGGGCTACTGGAGGAGAGCACAAGAACTTAACCACTGTGCCACCAGGCCAGACCCGACATGTACAATTTTAATGTGAAAATATATCCAAAGGACCTCAAATGTTCCCAAAGGATATATTTAGTAAGATAGAAAAGGCCGAATCCTGTTTGATGTTTGTTAATGCAATGAGATGCATAAACTTTTAGCTGGCACGGCTGCATTTGTTCAATACCAAGGTGCTGAAGTTTTGCATGTGGATCTGAATAAAAAGTAATGCAGAGTAATTCAGACTTAAATCTATGCCTGAAGCCAAATCCTGAGTAGCATGTGTATTCATTTACATTGACCTTCCTTTGTTTACCAGGATACAGAGTCTAACAAGAAGCAAATCTTCAATAATCAACAAATATGCTGACTAGCAACTTCAGAATACATGTTTTTAGGCAAAAGCAAATTATTCTGGTGGACAAAGAAAGAAACTGATAATGGTGGTATTCCAAATTTTGATTTCATAAGATGAGAATTTAGTAATCAATAAACCTATGTAATAAGCCACACAGTAAGAGATTTGCATACTTGAACACCAAAAAAAACCATATTTTATATTAGTGTATATTCAAATGGTGATAAATATCAAGATGGGAAATAGACATCCTGTAGTCTCCTATGAAATGTTTTTATGTGATTAGCACTTAAAAATATCTCATGATACAGAGATTATGATGTGTGTGTGTTTAAGTAATGATAGGTTACTTTTGGCTACAGAAATCCTTAAATTAGGAACTTCCATGCCAACAATACAATTCAATGGCAAAGATTCTATGTGGTTCCAGGACAGAGGAGTATCCAGATTCAGAACCCTCCACCATGGGACCCTCTAGGGAGGCCATGTTGCTAGGTCTGGTTCACCCCATCTCTAATGATAGCGTTCTCTTCTGGAGAACTAACTCTTCCATTTTACAGTGAGTTCCAATCTCTGGATCACTTGATACAGATTGTCCTTAAACATCTCTTCTGATCATTTCAATTTAGAGAAGTACTGGTAAACAACATCCGTTAGGCATATAATCACTTTTTTTTTTTAATATCTTGATACCTTGACTTGAGAGTGCCACCCAAAAAGGTATAGAGTTCCACATATATTGTATACTTTACTATGTGTACTACATTGAAAACAGAAGAGAGAAAATCTGGGTATTATTTTAATTGAAATATTTTTTTGAATTTTTTTAAGAATATGAGAATCATGATAGTTACTTGGCAGCTTTCCTGTTACTACTAAGTATCTTACTACAGGAATAAGGAACAACTAGATGAAACGAACATAGCAAAATAGAAAGAAAGTAGCTTTAGGGCTTGGTAATTATGAAGATAATCTAACTGTAGAATGCAGTGTAACATTAAAGCAAAAGATTGCTTTTTAAAGGAATAAAGTATCTTTAGGCCATTGGTGGTTTTTAGAAATCCATTCCTATAAAATTAATATGAGGAAAATTACTGCTGCATTTGTTTAAATATATTGAATTACAGATACTTTAAGTGCAAAAGAAGTTAAATTAATTCCTTTAAAATCTGGAAGAGGAATCCATAGTGTAGTTATACTATACTTAGCAGGCCTTAGGCATAACAGAAATTGTAAAATACAGACTCTCAGTGGAAAATCAAGGAAAGACGAAAGCAACTTCTTTGGAGAAAAAATATATTACACAGTTTGCCACTTCGTTCATGTTTAGAAATTCCGATTCTTATTTAAAAGGCTTGACTTAGATAAGATCACTCATCCACACAATAAAGGGAGTGTGGGGCTGGGGCATTGGCGGGGGATTCAAGAGATGAAGGACTGGAAATCATAGCCCCGTGCCTTATCTGTGACTGCAAGAGAATGTTTGCTAAGGAATAGGGGCAAACAAATCTTTATAAATTTGATGAGACAGGATAAAATGAGGAAATTTCTGCAGCTCTAGCAAGCTCATAAATATAGTGATAATGGAACTGTAAAGGCTCTGAAAGCTTCAACTGTGATACCTACTTAATGATCAGGTTTGGGGAGTGAATATGCTCAAGGTAATAAGCAAAGATAAAACGAAAGTCATTATTTTTCTGAAATTAGAAATTAATCTCAGATTTATTTGTTTCATCTTTCTTGTGAAGGTTGCATGGCAAAGTATCTGATTTAAAGCACTATTTTATTGCTTAATTCCTGGAGGTTTAAAAATGTGCTGTCCTTTTAATTTCTCAAAAATTAAGTATTCTGCCATTTCTGCTTTTAACGGAAAATATGTCCAAATGTCATGCATCATAGTTAATATTTACATTGTTGTCAGGTGAATTATTTCCTGCTTCTAGCAGCTTATGCAGCAAGACTGATGTTCTCAGAAAAGCTCAGTGCCCTAGTTGATAATTGATCAGCTCTGGGTTGGTAATCTGCCTCATTTATGCATTCATGATTTCACCGATGACTGAAACAGGCACAGGATAAAATCTGCACCAAAGTGAAAATCAATGTATCCAAATCAGGTATATAACAACGGGCAAAAGTACCTAAATAGCAAGGCTGTCAGGAAGTGAAAAGTACAAACTTTCTTTAAATGCCTCTGTGTTTATGCTTAGCAAGGTGAACAGAACATGAAACACATCAAGTTTTACAATGGGGCAAAACCAAGGCAACAGTTGAATTCAGCTGTCAGTTTCCCCCCTCGTCTGATTCTTTTTCCCCTTTCACTATAACTGCAACACTTTTGAAGCACTGAGTGTAAGTCACTGCCTGAGGCAGTTTAGAGGAGCTGATAGATGTACGATTACTGTGTTCCTATGAGAAAACATTTTTGACAAGTACAAAAATATCCTTCACGTTATGTTTTCTCAACCTGTCAGACAAATGGTTTATTTAAACCAGGTCATCATCCACGGGAGGGGAGGGAGAGCACAGTAGGAAATGAATGAGATTTTTATCAGAGAACCCAAATTTATTCATTCCCGAAAGTGTGCTGCCAGGGAAAATTATTTTCTTGTCCCATTAGGGTTCAGACTGTTCTGCAACAATAAATATCTATACTTACAAAAATCTTTCATTTTTAAAAGTGAAGTTGGGTGGGAGAGAAAAGAAAGAGGGCAAGGTGAATGCCCAGCTTGTATGGAAGGCTCCGCAAATCTAAGAGGCAGCTTTCCTTATTCCCATATTCGCTTATCATTATATTCTCTTATCTACTTCATCACTTTTTAGAACTCGAGAAGTTTTTAAAAACTCTGTAAAGATTAGAAATAAACATTTTCAGTGTGCTTGATGCCAAAGGGCTTTATAGTGAATTACTTTTGAAATTTTTTTAGGGAATCAACATGACATTTCTTTCTCCCTTTATCTTTCAAGGCAGAATGATGAACTTGAAAGTATCTGCTTTATTTATATGAAAATAAGTCATCATTTTTCAGTAAAATGCAAGTGATAGCACAAACTTGGATTCTATTTTGATGCATATCCATAATGGTTTCTAGGCAAAGTTACTAATTTTTACCTACTTAGTTTTGTGTGGAAGCAGTTACAAACTTACAGATTTCCCGCGAGGTAAGGAAATTATGCTAAAATGTGTTAGAGCGGTATGTTTGTATTATTAAGCTTTAACGACTGGGATGCACTATTAAGTTTTAAAAATTTGGTCATTTACGTTTATCTATAGAATATTGTTAATAAAATATATCATCAAGACTATTATTTACAGTTTTAGAAAAATCTACAAGTGCTTTATAATTAACTTAAAAATTTTATATCTACTAGCAATGCTCCAAATTGTTGACAAGGACATTGCTCACTGTCTGATTTCTTTTTTAAACAATGCCGAGTGCTGGGTTTGACAGAATTTTTCTTTTTTAAGGAAGATTAGCCCTGAGCTAACATTCACCACCAATCCTCCTCTTTTTGCTGAGGACAATCAGCCCTGAGCTAACATCGTGCCCATCTTCATCTACTTTATATGCGGGACGCCTGCCAGAGCATGGCTTGAGGAGCAGTATGTAGGTCTGCGCCCAGGGTCCAAACCTGCAAATCCCAGGCCGCCAAAGTGGTGTGTGTGAACCTAACCACTGCGCCACCAGGCTGGCCCCTTGACAGAATTTTTGAGTGATTTGTTCTTCATTTAGTATTATGTAAACATCTGTAGTATATAAGGATACTATAATCAAATATTTTTTAACAAAAGAAATATCTTACTGAAATTCAAGTATATGAAATTTAAGTCTCGCTTAAAAGGTAGCACGTTTTGTTGTTTTTAATTTTCCAGCTGAATGAGAAAATAATAAATATACACATTTTGTGTGTGTTTATGAGAAAGATTGGTCCTGAGCTAGCATCTGTTGCCAGTCTTCCTCTTTTTGCTTGAGGAGGATTGTTGCTGAGCTAACATCTATGCCATCTTCCTCTATTTTATGTGGGACGCCGCCACAGTGTGGCTTGAAAAGCAGTGCTAGGTCTGCACCTGGGATCCAAACCTGCGAATCCCAGGCTGCTGAAGCAGAGCGTGCTAACTTAACCACTATACCACAGGACCAGCCCCCCAAAATGATAAAATATATACATTTACAATGAAAACGTAAATCTCTCAAGTACTATATATAAACATGAACTTACTTGAAAAAACTATCATTATTTTTAAACAAAAGCTTAGGAAATAGTGACATATATCTTTTCTAAATTATTAAATATCTAGTCTTTAAGCAATTGGAATTAAATACAAAATGCTTTCATTATTATCTACTTAAATATTTGCGAAAATGTTTCTCTGACTACTTTTTAGTATTTTGGTTCTGAAGTCACAAAATGAACCCCTATCTCTGATCAGACATTACCAAGTGCATGTCTCTGGATTTAAGTAGAAAAAGAGTAAAGTCGATTCACTGATCAAAAAATTCATCCTCACAATGGAATAAACAGCAAAACCCCCAAAACTCCCCAAATACCTGCCATTCTGATGGCAAGTCAAAGGGATCATATCTATATATGAGAGGCAATTCTATCAGTTTGAATGATTTTTATCTGCAAAAGCAGAGAAATCAGCACAAATGAAACACCATACAATAGAAAGGCATCTTAGAAAGGTGTCCAGAACTTCATGTTCTTGCTACTATTATCTTGTGAGAAAGCAAATGTATTGCTTTGAAATCCATTGTTACAGAGTAGATTATAGAATAATATACCTCATAGGTAGTATAACCTGAAAGTAAGGCTCTGGGTTTCAAATGCAGCAAGTTAAATGTATTTTTTAAAAAACCCCTTGCTTTCATTTTTAGGCTCTTAGCCCCTAAATATACGTAAATCCAGTCTTGCTAGATGCAGTATCATAATAGCATTATCAACATTGGAATCTTTGGGATAAATTATATTACAAAGTTGTTTTAATTACCTTTTTGTTGTTACTTTTCCTTAGGGAAGGTCCCTCTTGCAATATGAATAAATCAATCAGGCTTTGCAAATTAAAGGGGTTATGAAATCCAAGTAGAAATAGTAGCATTAAACATAGCAGTTACCATTATGTTTGCAAAACCTGCAATAGCTGGAGCCCATAATATAATTGTTGGCAAAATTGCCTGAATTTAAAAATTATGAACATTTCATTGTTAATTTTTCCCTTAACTTACTCTGAAGAATTCTTTTGTTGACCCTGAATCCAGTGTTCCATAGGCAATTTCTGTTTGTTTGGCCAAGTCTTCCGCACTTTCTATGGGGGAGACCATTCGCTCAACCGTCAGGAAAGCAGCGAGGTTAGCAGTATAAGATGATATAATGATGAGGGTAAAGAACCACCAAACACCTCCAACAATTCGACCTGAGAGGGATCTAAACATGGATAAGATAATGCACGTTTTCCCTTCTCTAACCAACACAGAGAAAGAAAAGAAATACCATCAATTCACCATGAATGTTTAAAAATAACAATTGCAAGTATTTTATTTTCTAACAGTCTACTCAAGAATGATTCTAGTATTTCTGTATAATTTGATGTCTTTTATGCTATACTGAATGTATAAATGCCACTGAAAATATGAAAAACTTCCTTTTTATTATTTAATTCGCAGAAATGCGGAACTTTAATGCCTTTCCTTTAGGTACAGCAAAGGAATACTTGCTTAAATTCATTGGTACCCTCCTTGTCTTACATTTTAGCATCTCTGAAATTAGGATGCAGCCCATGGTTGGTGAGATAAAACACAGTGTCATGGTTCAATTGTCAGCATTGTTTCTCTTTGGTGGTACACGAAATAGCAATACATCTTAACAATGGGTGAGGTCTTAAATTCGATACAAGTTGGCAGATGCCTTTCTGAGAGAACTTGTTTTTACCTTCAGTCACAGCCTTGCCAGGA